>NC_029791.2:92218752-92239016 GCF_000816755.2 Arachis ipaensis
TAATTTGATCTTCCCTTGTTGATTTGTGAATTGGATCTTGTTAATTACTAGTTTTGATTGTTCAATTTGAATTTCTTAGTGAAATTTTGCTTATATCTTGTGCTAGTTTTATGAATTCTTGTGAATTGTCATCTTATATCCATTTCATGAATGTTGTGAATCTTGACTTGTTGATGTTACATTGATGATTTCTATGTTTAGTTTCATTGTTTGGATGATTGTATGTTGATAATTGTTAGTGGGTACTTGTAGATTTTAATTTAATTGCTATTTTGAACATGTCTTTTGTTAATGCTTACCATGTGTTTGATGAATTGTTTACTTTGATTATAGAGTAGTCTTCTTCACTCTTGGCCTAGGCCAAGGGAATTGGGTAAACTTGAGTCATTGGGTCTCAATAAATTGGTGATTTGAGAACCCTTGGTGATCAATTTGATACTCATTGACACCAACCCACTACTAATCTAATTAGTAGGTAGGTTGGAACTTATGGGTTGATGTGATCAAAGCCATTTGACACACTTCAAGTCTAGGAGTAGATATTACGTACTTAAGACTTTTGGAAGTAGACTTAATGAGCTTGGTTCCTTATAATTATCAAAATATGGTTGTTAGACAAGGATGGTGACCCCAATTCCCATGCCTAGCCAAGAGTTGCTTTTATTATTCATATTTGAAAACCAAAATTCTCAATATTTGTCTTAGTTGTAGTTACTTGTTTGGTTTAGAATGGAATTAAGTGGAAGGTTACTTGTTCATTGGAATTGCTCATGTTTTGCTTAGTTAATTGAATTAGTTTGTTGCAATTTAAGATTACTTGCTTGTTAAGATTCCCATTTATTTTCATGCTCATAACTCACAACCCCGGATTTCTAACCAATGTTGAAGCACATGTTTGCCCATTCCTTGTGAGACGACCCGAGGTTTGAATACTTCGGTTATTTCTATTGGGGTTGAACTTGTGACAACCAAATCCCTCTTCTAAATTTGATACCCGAGGATTGTTGTTGGTAGAGCTATACTTGCAACGCGATTTTATTGAAGAAAATCTTTACCAATACACCTTTGGGCCACCATCAATACTCTAACATGGATTCTAAGTGGGTTCTATCCCTATTTTGTATAGGCTAAGGTAAAAATCCTCAAACCCTTGTGGTTATTAAATTTTATGAACCCTATATTAACATATATATGAAATTGGTTATGTTAGTGTTGTTGGGAGTATTTGGAGCACTTCGAACAAGGTGTTGGTGGTTGAAGCTTATTGGTGATGATTGAGAGCCTTGGAAGCTTAAGTTATGATGTGTTTAGGTGTGAACCGCCCTCATTAAGGTATGGTTTAAGTTTCTTTTAAGTACCGTGTGGTGTGATGAGAATTCCTAGGCTACATGCCCCTAGGATTAGGTTTGGATTGTGTAAATAGTTGTTATTAATATGTATAGGTGAAATGTGTGAATTTTCATGTTTGGTGTGTTGAGAAATTTGATAAATTGGATAATTGGTTTGTGGAATATGCATTAAAATTGTCAATTTGGGCCAGAGGCCGTGGATTTTGGGCCAGAGGCCAGGAAAAGGTAAGGACGGTAAGTGATGATTCAATTGTATGATAATGTATGAGATTGAATGAAGAATTGGTATGAAAGGTATGAGAATTTGATTGATTGATGAAATAGTAAAAAATGAGATTTTTGAAATGTGGAATGGATGTATTTGAGTTGGAATGTGTAGATGGAGTAGGTTTGGATTTAGTTATGTGTGAATATGTGACTTGAGTTGGTTTGGATTCATTTTGTTGATTGAAAATGATTGAGACTTGTGAATCATTAGAAAATTGGTAAATGTGTGTCTTTGGTAAAAACAGATTATTGGCTAACTTCGGCGGGCCGTAACTCAGCCCGTGAAGTTGGAAAACCTTTAAAATTAGATTTTTATGAAAATTCATTTATCGATCTTCCCAACGGTTCAAGAATGGTTGAAAACAAAATTTTGTGGAAAACGTTATGAGGTTTTGAAAATTAGACTGAAAAACTGATTTCTGCAACATACCAGATTTTCCGTTTTCTAATATGGATGCGTACGCAGCCTTTGACATGCGTATGCGGGCATTGGCCTCAGCCAAGTGTCTTTGCGTACGCGTTCACAGCATGCGTACACGAAATGGTCCAAAATTAAGGTCATGCATATGCGACACCATGCATGCGTACGCGACTTACCAAATTTTCACCTTATGCGTACACGGACCTTTGGATGCGTACACGGACACCCCAGTTTCAACCTGTGCATACGCACACCTCCCAAAATTTGGAAAAATGTGTTTTTATGGCTTTCAACCATTATTTTGGTCTGCTAAACCTTTATAAACTTCGATACGAGTCTAGAGCCGATGGAATTGAGGATGGAAGAGTTAGGGATAAAAACATCCAAATGAGTTGAGTTAGTAAAATTAAGAGAAATGAACAAGATGTTAAGTGAGAATGATAATGATTATGACATTGTTAATGAGAATGGTGATGATTAAGATATTGTTAATGAGAATGCTGATGATTATGAGATTGATAATGAGAATGATGATGATTTTGAGATTGATGATGAGAATGATGATGATTATGATATTGATGATGAGAATGATGATGACTATGAGATTGACGATGAGAATGATAATGATCATGAAATTGATATTTGAATTTGATTCTGAATTAATTACACCTACCTCGGTAGATGCAGTGGCATTGATCCACTTGCTCTGGGTTTGGTTTGAGTCTCCTGGGGTAGATGCAGGGGTCAGCCCCCACTTGCTCCTAGTCGAGAATGATTTAAGATTTGAGAAATTATCTGAGTTTCGGATTTCCATGGGTAGATGCAGTGGGTCGGCTCCACTTGCTCTAGGTTGAGATCCGAGATTCTGTTAACCCTACGTCGTAAGTGTGGTCGGACACTTATACCTTTCCGGATGAGCTCTCCCCATGATATCCTGAATGATTTTGATTTTGAGCTTGGGGATGTACGCTCACGGGAACTGTCTATTCATACCCTGGGTCGAGCTAGGTGATTCGGGTTGGACGAAGACAAAAACGACCGACCTCTTATAAGGTTGGCTCGCCACCGACCTCTTCTCAAAGAGCTCGGCCAAAATCGCTATAAGGGCCTAAGCAGGCCCAAAGCAGAAGATTACAGCCCACCTGAAGGCGACTGGCCAAAGATAAGTGGACTCACCCACAAAAAGATAAGATAAGATAACTGACTTATCTCATGAGTGGTCACTCCACACTACTATAAATACACTGGAGCACCCAGGTATAACTCACTCTCTGATTCTACACAAAAAACCTGCCTAAAGCCCATGCTAACTTAAGCATCGGAGTCTCTTACAGGTACCACCACCCTCCAGTGACCAAGGATCAGCAGTATCTCAAGATTCAGCATGTCGGACCCGACAGCTCCGATCACACTCAAAGTTCTCATCCGAGATCGACCTTCAGTTTCAGGTAACCCTCGGAACATTGGCGCCGTTGTCGGGGACCTGGAAGTCATCCCACCGTCATGGCAGACAATCCTGACAATGATCATGACTCCGGTTTGGAAGAAAGAACGCCGCATAAGAACACGAATGCTGCATCTAAGGAAACACCTCAATCTAAGGGAGAGAAGCAAACCCCAAACACAGGATCTTAGATGCAATCCGTGAACAATAGGATCGCCTTAAACAGCTCAAACAGGAAGCTGAACGACAGCGAAAGGCCGAGAGAGACCTCCGGAGAGAAATAAGACGGCGTCGAGAGCTGGAGGACAAGCTCTTAAAGCTCGAAGCCTACCTCAAAACTAAGACCATCCAATCCAGCCACGAAGATAGCCCCCACAAGGACCAAGACCGATTCACAAAGGAGATCATGAAAGCTAAAGTTCCAAAGGACTTCAAAGCCCCCGACATGACCCTGTATGACGGTACGTCTGATCCAAGCCATCATCTCAGCAATTTCAGAAGTCGAATATATCTTACCGATGCCTCAGATGCAATCTGTTGTAAAGCCTTCCCGACCATGTTGACCAAGACGGCAATAAAATGGTTCGACAGCTTGCCGCCAAGGTCGATAAGAAGCTTCGATGACTGATTCATGGAAATTTGTCTCTCAACAAATTTTCTACCGGTAAGTGTACCGGATTGTCGTCAGGTAAAAAACAACTATAGAGTGAGGTTGAATCCCCCAGGGATTGGTTGGTTGATCAATGTTAATTGGAGAATTATACTACTGTAGCGAAATCAGAATTTAATTGGGATTGCAGAAAGTAAATTGGCAGGAAACTTAAATTGCAAGAAAGTAAATAAACAGAAATTAAATTGCTGGAAATTAAATGACAGAAGCTTAAATTGCACAAAATTAAATGGGAATGGGGATTAAGCATGAAATTAAAGAAGCAGAATATAAACAGAATGGGTAGATCAGAGATGGGAATTCATTGGGTTTTGGGAGATATTAAACTCTCCGGATCAAATCATTTTCATCTCTTCCTCAATCAATGCATTCATTGACATTGCTTGGCAATCTTAGATGATTGGATCCCAATGTCTTGGCTCACCAATCTCTCTAAGCATGAACAATTTCCCAATGTCTTGATTTAATTGCTCATGGGAAGAGTTAAAGTTCGGACACTGACTATACCACACAAATTGATAGATCAAAGTATTGGTAGGATTACATGTCACTATATCCATCCAACCCTCAATCTAATCCAATGTGAGAAAGAAATTCTAGCATGAATTCTTCATCCCTCTCTCAAAGATCCGAAGAATTCTAATTATGAATAGCTTCTTTGTCAAGACAACTATCCAATTGAATTAAGATCGAAACCTTTTTAACAAAAATCAAGAGAAAAGAAAGAAAAAGAACATGAAAACTACTATTAATCCATTGAATTACAATACAGCTCCCTAACCCAATAAAAGGGGTTTAGTTGTTCATAGCTCTCAAAATGGAAATTGGAATTGAAAGATACATTCTGGAAAAGAACTCAAAGCAAAAATGAAGTAAAAAGTAAAAGTCCGTCCCAAAAAAAAGACCCCTCTAACTTAAATTCTAAACTATTTATACACTTTCTTCCATTGATCTTCAATCTATGAATTGGGCTTTTGGCCTTGATGGAATTGGTTTTCCTTGCTGTTGAGAAGAGATCTGTTTGAATTGCAAGTTCTGGTGCTTCAAGTTGGAGTCAACGTTTGATGGCTAGCGTTGACTCAAACGCCATCCTTAAAAACCAGATAATTCTGCTGTCATTGGCGTTTGACTCAACATTGGAGGGCCAACGTTCTATTACCCACGCGTACGCGTGTCTGCGCGTTTGCGCCCATCGGGTAAAAATGCCCATCCACGCATGCGCGTGCTGCACGCGTGCGCGTGGATGCAAAAATATCATTTTTCAGTTTTAAACCAAGGTAGAAGAGAGTTGGCCTCAGCGTTGGACTGGAAACGTTCCCTCCAACGTTGGCCAATCCACGCGTGCGCGTGCTTCACGCGTGCACGTCATTGCTAGTTTTCAAATCCAAAATTTTGAGATCATAATCGTGGACATTAGCCAAGGACGTTGGAGGTAGCGTTTGGGGTCCAACGTTACCCATCCACACGTACGCGTCACGCACGCGTGCGCGTGGATTGCCAGAATTTCCAATCCACGCGTATGCGTACAGCACGCGTGCGCGTCGCTATAGTTTTTCAGAATTTCCAGAAAGCTTATTTGTTCATAATGTTGGGGCCAACGTTGGATGTCCAACGCTCCCTCCAACGTGAGCATCAGCAACTTATGCAGACAATTACTCTGCCTCCCTTTTAACGTTTGAGGCAACATTGGTGGTCCAACTTGGCCACCAACGTTGCTTCTTCTTCATCTTTTCATACTCCTTTTTCAACCTCCTTCCATGCCTTCCTTCACCTATCATCTACCAATATATGCATCAAAGCTTTGCTAAAGTCATGAGAATTCTCATCATTCTTAGCGTACAAGTAATTATAGCATAATTCTCATGAAATTGCATCAAATTAATCATGGTTGAATGAATCTAGGCATAAATGAATTTCTACCTAATTTGCTTACTTATAGCTCAAGAAAGTGCATAAAACCTATTAAAAACAAAGAAAAAGGATAGTGAAACTAGCCTAAGGTACCCTAGCATCAAAACACCAAACTTAAATCTTGCTTGTCCCTAAGCAAGTACTAAATTATTGAAAAGAAAGGATGAAACAAAAGGTGATGTTCATATCAGCAAGTAATTATTATTGGTTCACGGGGTTTTATGCAGAAGATGCAGTAACTCACTTTCTTATTGATCCTTAGGAATAGAATGTCTTCTTTAAGCCTCAACTAACATACTGCTATGACTCTTATTATTCATTCATCCTTGGTAATTTCTTTTCTTTGTTTTTCTTTTCCTGTGAGCTTATTTCTCACTTGTAGCTTAGTGTCATGTGTTGTAGCAGCTTCTTATCTTATTTTTACTCAACACATATTCACTACAGACACTTGGCTTACAATTCCTCTTAAGACATTTGTGCCCGGCACCTCTTTGAGTTACTAAATGCCTTGTAACTAGGTTGCTCTTGATAATGGACTTTCGATTGATAATCCCGGGTTAGTTAACCCAAGTTACCAAATGTTAAAGCACTTCATAGAACCTAATCATCCAAGTAGATTCTAGTACAAAGACACCACAGGCATATGTCCTAAGGTCCAAGCTATTGGTGTCTAGCCTTATTCTTTGCTCTCTTCTGTTTTTGTTGCCATTTTTAGCTTTTCTTTTTCTTTCTTTCTTTTTGTTTGTTTTTCTTTCATCCAAGGACTTTTATTTGCTAAGATTCATAGACAATATCCTAGCTTACACTAAAAGGGGGACAATCTATCCTTTTATTCATTACAAGTGAGCTACTACACAACCAAACATGTATACCACCACTTACTGTTATTTCACTTCTTGCTATAATGGAACTATTCCACTTCTTGTTCAAACATTTCTTTTATTCAAATTAAAAAGACTCAGGGGACAAGACAAGCATTTAAACTAGTGAAAGTGAAAACACACACACCTAGGCTAGCATACTTATTGCAAAATTAAACACAATGAAATGCACAACAACTTAAGCTACAAATTGACTATTATCATGGGCACATTCAGACTTCCAATTTAGAGCATTTCAAAGCGGATGGAATTAAGTAACAATACAACCTCTTGGTGTTGCCTTCTAGTTGCTTCCTCTCTACTATCACCATTTGTGGCTTTTATGTCCTTCTTTTTGCTCTCAGCTAGTGGTGTGTATTCCTTCCAAGAGTTTGATTGAATTCCTGCAAGTTATTGAAAGTTGCTTGTTCCCCAAGCACTTGGGAGATTTTTAGCATGCATGTATATTTGTAGGCTTTTGAACTTAGATTGGTGTGTGAACACCAAACTTAGTTTCATGCCTTTTGCAGCAAATTGAGTTTTATGCAGAAAACATCAAGTACTTTTATTTAAGAAAGTAAACAATGAACCATAAAATAACTATGAACTAGATAATAGACTGAAAACCAGAAAACAAACAACTTTTGAGTAATTTCTCTGATTGTTTGGAGCTTATAACTAGTTACGCTGAGGGCGCAATGTGTTCTTAATGAAATCCATGGTGGAACACCAAACTTAAATTTACACATTCACTCTTAAATTTCTTTGGTGTGCAACACCAAACTTAGCTCCTAGCAATGCAGAGAAATCTCCTTACTCTCTTATTGACAAGCTATGAAAAGAGAATTACCTTTGGTTGGGTTGCCTCCCAACAAGCGCTCTTTTAACGTCACTAGCTTGACAATTAACTCTTTCAGTTGAGTTTGTATTTTGTCTTAGGCCCTTCCTTCACATCACCCAAGTAGTGCTTGAGCCTTTGTCCATTTACAGTGAAGGTCTCCTGTGATTTTTCTACCATAATTTCTATATGTCCATAAGGAGAAACCTTGGTGATAAGAAAAGGACCAGACCACCTTGATCTTAATTTTCCAGGGAAAAGTTTCAGTCTGGAGTTATAAAGTAGCACTTTCTGTCGTTCCTCAAAGCTTCTTGGTGCCATCTTGAGGTCGTGTTTTTTCTTTGCCTTTTCCTTGTACATTTTGGCATTTTCATAGGCTTGGGATATGAATTATTCCAATTCTTGCAGTTGCAAGAGCCTCCTTTCACTAGCAGCTTCACTATCAAAATTCAATAACTTGAGAGCCCAGAATGCTTTGTGTTCAAGCTCTAATGGCAAGTGACAAGACTTACCATACACCAGTTGATATGGAGACATCCCAATTGGTATTTTAAAGGTTGTCCTGTATGCCCAAAGAGCATCATCCAGCTTCTTCGACCAGTCTTTTCTTGAAGCTCCCACCGTCTTTTCCAGGATCCTTTTTAGCTCTCGGTTGGATACTTCTGTCTGGCCACTTGTTTGGGGGTGATAGGGTGTAGCAACCTTGTGCTTCACCCCATATCTCAGAAGGAGGGCCTCTAGTGGTCTATTACAAAAAAGGCTTCCTCCATCACTGATGAGTGCTCTGGGAACTCCAAACCTGCTAAAGATATTCTTTCTGAGGAAGTTCAGGACCACCTTGTTGTCATTTGTAGGGGTTGCAATGGCCTCCACCCATTTGGACACATAGTCCACTGCCACCAAAATGTAATTGTTTGAGTATGAAGTTGGGAATGGTCCCATGAAATCAATCTTTCATACATCAAACAGCTCAAGTTCCAAGATGAATTACTGTGGCATCACATTTCTCTTGGGCAGATTTCCAGCCCGCTGACATTCATTGCAGTTCTTTACTAGCTCTCATGCATCTTTGAAGATGGTGGGCCAAAAGAACCCGCACTGCAAGACTTTTGCTGCGGTTCTTTCTCCTCCAAAATGGCCTCTATAGCAAGAACCATGACAATTCCATAACACTTCCCTTCCTTCCTCCTCTGAAATACACCTTCTGAGCAATCCATCTAAGCATTTTTTGAATAAGTATGGCTCATCTCAAATGAAATACTTTGCATCATTGATGAGTTTCCTCGTTTGATGCTTGTTGATCATTGAAGGAACTTCCCCGGTGGCCTTAAAATTAGTAATATCTACGAACCAGGGTGCCTTATGAACCAGCATTACTTGCTTATCAGGGAAGAATTCATTGACACTTGATTTGAGGTTGCTATCTTCTTCACAAAGAATTCTGGACAAATGATCTGCTACTTTATTCTCCACTCCCTTCTTATATTTAATCTCAATGTTGAATTCCTGCAATAGCAAAATCCACCTTATCAGTCTTGGTTTTGACTCTTTTTTTGCAAATAAATATTTTTGTGCTGCATGATCAGTAAAAACAATAACTTTAGATCCAATGAGATATGATCTAAACTTGTCAAATGCAAACACTATTGCCAGTAGTTCCTTCTCAGTAGTGGTATAATTCCTTTGAGTTTCATTTAAAACCTTGTTGGCATAATATATAACATGCACTAAATTGGCTTTCCTCTGTCCGAGCACTGCCCCAACAGCAAGGTCTGATGCATCACACATCAGTTCAAAAGCAAATTCCGATCAGGTGGGGCAATGATAGGTGCTGAGGAAAGTTCTCTTTTCAGTGTTTCAAATGCTAGTGTGCACTTTTGATCAAACACAAAAGGTGTATCAGAGACTAATAGGTTGCTCAAAGGCTTTGCAATTTTGGAAAAATCTCTGATAAGCCTTTTGTAGAAACCAGCATGGCCTAAAAAACTCCTAATTCCCTTGACATTACTAGGTGGAGATAATTTTTCAATTAATTCTACCTTAGCTTTGTCTACTTCTATGCCTTTTTCTGAAATCTTATGGCCAAGGACAATCCCCTCTGTCACCATAAAGTGATATTTCTCCTAGTTTAGAACTAGGTTTGTCTCTTGGCACCTTTTTAAAACTAAGGCAAGATGATTTAGGCAATTAGGGAATGAATCTCCAAAAACTGAGAAGTCGTCCATGAAAATTTCAATGAACTTTTCAATCATGTCTGAGAAAATAGACAACGTGCATCTTTGGAAAGTTGCAGGGGCATTGCACAATCCAAAAGGCATGCGCCTGTAAGCAAAAACTCTATATGGACAGGTAAATGAGGTTTTCTCTTGATCTCTAGGGTCAACCACTATTTGATTGTATCCCGAGTATCCATCAAGAAAATAGTAATATGCATGTCCTGCCAATCTCTCCAGCATCTGATCCATGAAGGAAAGTGGAAAATGATCTTTCCTAGTTGCCTCATTGAGTTTCCTATAGTCAATGCACATCCTCTACCATGTTACTGTTCTTGTGGGGATGAGTTCATTCTTCTCATTGGGTACAACTGTTATCCCTCCTTTCTTTGGAACCACATGGACAGGGCTCACCCATTGGCTGTCTGAAATGGGATAGATTACTCCTACCTGCCATAGCTTCATAAACTCTTTTTGGACCACTTCTTTGATGAAAGGATTCAATCTTATTTGGGCTTGAATGGAGGGTTTGGCATCATCTTCCAGCAAGATTTTATGCATGCATATGGATGAGCTTATCCCTTTTAAGTCAGCAAGAGTCCATCCAATGGCATCTTGGTGCTTTTGCAGCACCTTGATTAATTCCTCTTCCTATTCTTGACTAAGGGCAGAGTTGATGATCACTAGGTAACTTCCATCACTTCCCAAGTATGCATACTTGAGAATAGGAGGTAGTGCTTTCAACTCCAGTTTGGGTGCTTCTTTCTCCGTTTTCCTCTCCTTCGATGTGCTTGGAATAGACACTTCAGCTGAGTTGACATCAGCAACCTCAACATTTAACATGGAATTACCCTCTGTCATTCAAGTGCTTCTTCAAAGGTTTCTTGCACCATAGTTTCCACTGCATCCAACCTCATACACTCTCCCAGTGACTCTGGTGGATAGCTCATGGCCTTGAATACATTAAACACCATTCTCTCATCATGTAGCCGAAGGATAAATTCACCCTTTTGGACATCAAAGATGGCTCCAGCAGTAGCTAAAAATGGCCTCCATAAAATTATTGAAGCCTTAGCTTCTTCCTCCATATCCAACACCACAAAGTCAGCAGGGAAGATGAAGTCTCCTACTTTCACTAACGAATCTTCTACTATTCCATGAGGGAATTTGAATGATCGATCTGTCAATTGGAGTGCAATTCTTGTTGGTTTAGCTTCCTCAATCTTCATTCTTTTCATCATTGTTAAGGACATCAAATTTATACTAGCTCCTAAGTCACATAAGGCTTTTTCAACTGTTATTTCCCCTATGATGCAGGAAATTTGGAAGCTTCCTGGGTCCTTCAATTTTTGAGGCAATTTATGTTGGATGATAGCACTACATTCCTCAGTTAATACCACAGTTTCATCATTCCTCCAGCTTCTCTTCTTGGTCATTAATTCATTCAGAAACTTAGCATAAAGTGGCATTTGCTCTAGTACCTCTGCAAAGGGAATGTTGATCAGAGGTTTCTTGAAAATATCTAAAAATTTGGATAATTGGCTATCTTTTGCATTCTTCATTAGGCACTGAGGGTTAGGAGCCTTTGGGGCATATGGCTTTAGAACTTCCTTCTCCTCTGATGGGTTGGAAGCAGGTGTTTGTGCTTCTAACTTGGCATTTGGGCTGCCCTTTTCCTTCTCTTCTCGGGTCTCCCTTGAAGTCTCTCTCAATTCCTTTCTGCTTCTGAGGATAATAGCTTTGCATTCCTCTCTTGAAGTTATCCTGGTGGAATTACCTAAACTGTGGCTAGGAGCTTGCTAGACAAGTATCCAATTTGTGCTTCAAGTTTATGAGTGGCAGCATCTTGATTTTGCAAATTGGATGTTACTTCCTCTTGGAATTTCTTCATGTCTTTAAACTCCTTGCAATGGTTTGCAATCATAGCTTCCATCTTGGCCATTCTTTCATCATCAGGTGGTGATGGTGGGTTGAAATTGGGGTGTTGAGAGAGGTTGTTGTTGCTTAGGTATGGTGGATGTGAATAAGTGTTTTGTGGGGTCTGGTATGGTTTTTTGTTGGAGTTTTGATGAGTGGAGTTGTTATACTGGGTTGGATTTTGGGATCTGTGATCTGGGCCTTGGTTTTATTGGTTTTCCCACCCAAATTTTGGGTGGTTCCTCCAACCAGAGTTATAGGTTTTAAAGTATGGATCCTTAGCTTGCCTAGATGAGTTTCCAAGGTAATTAGCTTCCTCCCAGTTAACTCCTTCTTCTATGTCCAAATCTCCTTGAGGTGATGATTGAGTGTGGATAGCTGCAGCATGATTCTTCTCCATTTGCTTGGTTAATTCAGCCAGTTGCTTAGTGATCATCTTATTCTGGGCCAAGATTGCATCCATATGGTTTAATTCCAAGACTCCCCTGTTGTTGCTTCTGTCTGAGGCATAAAAATACTCATTAGCAGCCACTGTCTCTATAACATCAATGGCTTCTTCAATGGTCTTCTTCTTGTTAAAGGAACCTCCAAATGAGTGATCTACAGCTTTCTTTGATTCATGATTCAGCCCTTCATAAAAGATATGAATTTGCACCCACTTATTAAACATATCAGGGGGGAATTTCCTTGTCAAATCCTTGAATCTCTCCCAGGCTTCATAAATAGTCTCACCATCCTGCTGTCTGAATATCTGCACTTCAATTCTTAGCCTGTTTACTTTTTGTGGAGGATAGAACCTTGTTAGGAATCTATTCATTATATCCTCCCAGGTGGTCAAGCTTTCCTTGGGAAAAAATTCTAGCCATTTTGATGCAAGAAAATGGAAACAATAGCAATCTATAGGTGTCAAGATGAACACCATTAGATTTAACTGTGTCACATATCCTTTGGAATTTAGTGAGATGCTCATTATGATCCTCTTGGGCACTTCCTCCAAAAAAATAGTTGTTTTGCACAAGACTTATGAGCTGAGGCTTAAATTCAAAATTATTAGCATGGATGGTTGACTTTTGAATGCTGCTATCACAATTTCCTGGATTTGGATTCATGTAGGATCCCAGAACTCTCCTCTCTTGTCCAGCAGGGTTGGCTCCACCTCTTCTGGCATGATTGTTCACCTCTCCTTCATGATGGGTTTCCATATCATCCTCCATGGTTATGTCAAAGTCTTCCTCTTCTTCTTCTGCACCAACAACCCTCTTTCCTCTTGCTTCCCTTCTTAATCTCAGGAAGGTTGTTTCCGGTTCACTATCAAACGAGGTTGAAACCTCTTTTCTACCTGTCATACAAGTAGCACAACAAGCAGTAAGCAACCAGCAAGTGAAGGATTCACAATTATTGAAAAAGTGTTGTTAGAGCAATTAAGGCAAATAATCAAGCAGTTAATAAGTTAGTGGGTTAGTTTTACTGGAAAGTAAAGAAGTAAGGTAAAATTAAAGAAAAACAACTAAAAAATTGCAGAGAACAAAAATGAAAAAAATAAAATTAAACTTCAATTAATCACAAGAAAAGAAAAGTGATCAATCTAGTGATCCTTCAATTTAGTAATTGTTAGTACAAAACCATTCCCCGACAACGGCGCCATAAACATGATACATGGAAATTTGCCTCTCAACAAATTTTCTACCGGCAAGTGTACCGGATTGTCGTCAAGTAAAAACTCCCTGTAGAGTGAGGTTGAATCCCACAGGGATTGATTGGTTGATCAATGTTAATTGGAGAATTATACTAGTTGAGCGAAATCAGAATTTAATTGGGATTGCAGAAAGTAAATTGGCGGGAAGCTTAAATTGTAAGAAAGTAAATGAACAGAAATTAAATTGCTAGAAATTAAATGATAGAAGCTTAAATTGCACGAAATTATATAGGAATGGGGATTAAGCATGAAATTAAAGAAGCATAATATAAACAGAATGGGTAGATCAGAGATGGAGATTCATTGGGTTTTGGGAGATATTGAACTCTCAGGATCAAATTATTTTCATCTCTTCCTCAATCAATGCATTCATTGACATTGCTTGGCAATCTTAGATGATTGGATCCTAATGTCTTGGTTCACCAATCTCTCTAAGCATGAACAATTGCCCAATGTCTTGATTTAATTGCTCATGGAAAGAGTTGAAGTTCGGTCACTGACTATACCACACAAATTAATAGATCAAAGTATTGGTAGGATTACATGTCACTATATCCATCCAACCCCCAATCTAATCCAATGTGAGAAAGCAATTCTAGCATGAATTCTTCATCCCTCTCTCAAGGATCCGAAGAATTCCAATTATGAATAGCTTCTTTGTCAAGACAACTATCCAATTGAATTAAGATCGAAAGCTTTCTAACAAAAATCAAGAGAAAAGAAAGAAGAAGAAGATGAAAATGATAAACCCTAGTTTTGTGGTTTATCTTGTGCTTATTTTAGGGGATTTTATCACCTTTTCCCACATTTATTCAATAAAATAGCATGGTTTTGTAATTCTCCCTTGAATTGTGCTTAAGTGTAAAAACATGCTTTTTAGGGCCTTAAATTGATATTTTAATTCACTTTAATTCCATTCGATGCCTTGATGTGTTTGTACAGTGATTTCAGGTTCATAAGGCAAGTATTGGATGGAATAAATGAGGAGAAAAGCATACAAAGTGGAGAATGCATAAAGAAACAAAGATTGGGAATGCATCAATGGGGGCGCACGCGTACATGGCGCGCACGCGCAGAAGTGATTTTGCATAGAGACGCGCACGCGTACATGCCGCGTACGCGCGGATGAAGAAACATCCAATCAACGCACACGCGCACATGGCGCGTACGCGCCGATACTAACACGTGACCCACTTGAAGGGAAAACACTGGGGATGATTTCTGAGCTGCCCAGGCCCAAATCCAACTTGTTTCTGAGTGTATTTCATGCAGAATTGAAGTCCAAGCAAGGGGGAGCAATTAGTTAGTCAACATGAGCCTTTAGTTAGTTTTCTAGAGAGAGAAGCTCCTTCTTCTCTCTAGAATTAGGTTAGGTTTAGGATAAATTGTAATAGATCCATGTTTAATTCTTTGCTTTCATCTTGTTTCTTCTACAATTTCTCATTTCTATATCTTGATTTTCTTAGTTGTAGTGTTAATTTCCCTCTTTGCTTTCTTTTGTGATGATGAACTCATGTTGGATTTGGTTTACATTTAATGCAATTTGATTTTGATATTTCTTTCATTGATGAATTAAGTTGTTAATTTACTTTCCTTGCAATTATTAGTTGTTAGATTTATCATTCTTTCACTTTTACCATGCTTTCCTTTATTACCCACCAAGTGTTTGACAAAATGCTTGGTTGGGCTTTAGAGTAGACTTTGAGCATTCTTGGCTTGGAAGGAGTAATTAGGCAATCTTAAGTCATGAAAACCCAACCTATGTTGGTGATCTAGAATTGTTAGTTAATATCATTTCCATTGACTATAACCTCTTACTAATCCAATTGGTGAGTTGATTAGGACATCTGGAGTGAGATTAGCTAATCTTGTTAGACTTTCTCTCATGGAAGATAACCTATATCTTCTTCCATCATTGGGGATGACGTAATAAGATAAGTTCTTGTTAAGCATTGCTATGATCAATGACTAGGATAGAAAGCCTATGATCTCAACGCTTGCCATGAATGTCTCTCTTTACTTATTGCTTTTCTTTATTTTGCTTCCTCTAATCACTTGCTTGATTTAACTTTTCTTGTTCCTTTTATCAACCAAACCCCCTTTACCCCTCATAGCCAATAATTGACCACTTCATTGCAATCCTCGTGAGAAGACCCGGAGTCTAAATACTTCGGTTAATTCTTATTTGGGGTTTGTACATGTGACACAACCATATCTTAATTTGATGTGAGAGTTGTTTGTTGGTTTGGAGCTATGCTCACAACGAAGTAATTCCTTTCTTTAGGAAGAAAATCTAGACCATCGAGTGAATCTAACTATCAAATTAATGGCACCGTTGCCGGGGATAGCAATGGTGCTATGTTATTGGCTATTGTATATATTGTGAATAGATTGATTTTTGGTTTGTTTGTTAGTTTTTTCTAGTGTAGAATTTTGTTCTCTTTATTCTTATTAGTTTTTGTTTTTATTTTCTCTTGACACTATGAATTCTCATCCTTTTGGTTATGAGTATGGTTCAAACTATGTTGTAGGAAATGGAAGCTTCAATGAGGATGTGCATCAAGGATTTGGAAATCAAGGATGGAAGGAACCCCAAGCTTATGGACAACCTTCTTGGAAACAACCTCCTCCGAACTCTTATGGATATAATCCTAATCCTAATGCATACCAATCCAATGTGTGTGATGACCCTCATTGTGGTTGTCAACCACAATCATCATATGCAAATGAACCCCCTCCTCAATATAGCCCTACACCATACTCACATGCCTCACACCATCATTCAACTCCATATGACTATAACCCATACCCACCATACCAACCGCCGTATGAGCCATATCTAGAGCTACCAATATTCCAACACCAATACGCACCAGAACCACAAAGTCCACACACACCACCTCAAGAATTTCACCAATATGAACCACCTTCCAATTACAATAACCTTCCCTCAAATAATGAAACCTCTCTTCCACCACCACCTCCCGATGAAGCCTTCATATTAGAACTGCAAGACCTCGAATCTCGTATCTTAAGGCGACAAGAGGAGGATGAAAATAAGTTTAAGGAGTTAAGAGCAAGGATGGCTAGCATGGTAGAATCCATGAGTCAGCTAACATCCCACCTAAGCTCATGCATCCTAAGTACTCCCATTGTTGAATGTGAGGAAACAATCAAGGAGCCTAGTGAGGGAGTGAACTTGAAGCTCCATGGTGGGGAAGAGGAGTTAAAGCAAGAAGTAAAACAAGAGGAGGAGGTAGAGATTAGTGAACAAAAGGAAATAGTGGGTGGATGTTTGGGATATGTTGAGCAAATAAAGGAATCTCGAGTTGAAGAACCCTCTTCCACGAAGTTTGGAAGGGATGTTAAAGAGGAAAGTAATGTTGCAAAAGTAGACAGAGAGTTGAAGGGGATTGATCAAGAAGTGGATTCCATCATTAGTGATTTTTTGCCCACATTGATCAATCCCCTTGACAATCTTGTTGAGCCTTCTCCCAGTGGACTAGAATGCAATGTTGAGGAGGATGTGCAACCTCCAAGGCCTATTGTGAGAGGATAATCAGAAGAAGTGTCCCAAGCAACAAGCTCCCTTGTATACAATGATTCCGCATCAACATATGATCCTTTCGAGTTTAAAAAGTCCTTTCCCAATATGCTTAGACTTGATGATGAGGTAGACTTCACTAGACCTCCTATCTATGATGAGAGTGATGGGGAAGAGACAGAAGAAATTGGTGAAGAAGAATGCGAACTTGAGGAAGCTTGGCAAGAGGAGGAACTTGAAAAACCTTACCAAGTGTTGGAAGCCTCTAGAAGAGGATGGACGGGAGTAGAGTGATAAACCCATATTTCATGAGTTCTTTTGTGCTTAATTAGAGTGATTTATTCAACTCTTCACCTACTTATTCACATTAATTTCATGGTTTTACTTTCCCTTCCTTATTATGCCATATTGTGAAAAACATGTTTCCTAAGCTTTAAAAAAATTAATTATTTTAATTACCTTTATTTCCATTCGATTCCGTGATTAGTGTGTTGAGTAGCTTCAGGTTTCCTAAGGCTGAATGACTTAAATGATGAAAAAAAAGGTAACATACAAAAATAGAAGGAGAAGGCAAAACGGAGCTTTAAGGAAACTGGTATCCACGCAATCGCATGGACGACGCGATCGCGTGCCAGAAGAAAAGAAGCAGCGACGCGGCCGCATGACTGACGCGACCGCGCTCCTTGAGTAGAACACCCACGACGCGGACGCGTGACTGACGCGACCGCGTGGAAAGGAAAAGCTCCAGATGAAGCGACCGCGTGACCCACGCGGACGCGTGACAGAGGCCACGTATCAGAATTTACAGAATACGCCCCCAGCAATTTCTGAAGCCCTTTTTGGCCCAGATCCAAGTACAGAAAGCATAGATTAGAGGTTATAAAGTGGAGGAATGCATCCATTCAAAAAGAGAGCTCGCCAATTTCTAGTTTTCATGATTTAGATTTAGTTTAGAGAGAGATTCTCTCTCTCTCTCTTAGGATTTAGGACTTCTTCTTGTTTTGGGAGTAACTCTTGATCCAGGTTTTAATGTTCTTTTATTTCAATTTTACTTTTATTTATTTGATTCCAATATTTGAATTGATTATTATAATTTAAATTATGAATTATTCCATGTTACAGATTTCTATTTGAATTAATGATATTTAAGGTATTTTTCAGTTTATGATTGTTCTCTTTGATTTAAGTTGCCATTAGTCTGCTTTATAGTATTTATTTATTTTAATTTCCATTTACTTTACTTGTCATTTAAATTACTTGCTTCTCACCTTCTAAACCCCGATTACAACCTTTATAACCAATAATAAGAACATACTTCCTTGCAGTTCCTTGAGAAGACGACCCGAGGTTTGAATACTCGGTTAACAATTGTTAAGGGGTTTGTTAGTTGTGACACCCAAAACGTTTGTACGAAAGGGATTTTTGTCGGTTTAGAGACTATATCTACAACGCGACTGTTTTTATGACATTCTTAACTGGCAGAAATCACGATCGTCAAAATGGCGCCGTTGCCGGGGAGCTGCTAACGTGTGCCTTATTATTGGTTATTGTAAATATTTTTCTTTTGCTTGTTTATTTATTTTTGTTTTTGTTTTTTCTTTTTATCTTTATTTGCTACTATGAACTCTCACCCCTCTCGCTTTGAGTTTGGTTCTAATATTGTTAAAGGAAATAGAAGTTACAGAAGGAATGTGCATCAAGGTCAGACCAATCAAGGATGGATGGAACAAAGAGGATCTAATCAACCCTTTTGGCAGCAACACCCTCCGAGATATCCTGGACAAAGACCATTCTACCGTGCATACCCAGCTGAAAGACATGGTGGACAACCTTGTAACTACCAACAAGCCCCACCCCGTGCATATGAACCATCCTTTCAACATAACCTCGAACCACCACACTCACAAGCTTCTCTTCACCATTCGCCATCATATGATCCTTCCTTACCCCAATACCAATCCAATCGTTCCCGATCGTCACCACTTTCCTTTGTATCATGTCCAAGTCTGGAAAACCGCGAAGCAAAGGATCGCCTAAAAGAAACAATGATTAAATTTCAAACAACCGTTCAACAGCTGGAGCAAGCACTAATTCAATGGGCTACTAGGCGCTTAAATATACAAGGATCAACCACAGCTCCATGTGGACAGCCCGATGAAGAGCGTAGCATGAAAGAAATACTAGAGACTCCAGTGGACAAGACAGAGAATGAATTCGTACTAGAACAAGTGGAAGAAGCTGTCATTGTTCAAGAAGAAGAGTTGGTTGAAGATCTAGGAGATGCTGAACTTCCTTGGGAATCCAGAATTGAGGAAAACTCCGTCCAAGATGCTACAGTTGATGCTAAGGAGGATACCGTACAATCTCCAAGGAAAGTCGTTTACGAAGAGTCAGACGGAATAATTCAAGAAGCAAATTTCCTTGATGATGATAGTCACAAGTCTAGTTCTCCTAGTGATGAACTTGCATCCGCAAGTGAATTCTCTGAGATCGAAGAATTTTCTCCAAGTGAATATGAAGATGATGCGGAGGTAGATTTCTCTCAACCTCCAATCTATGACTCGAGTGATGAGGAAGACATAGAAGACTTTGACCAGGATACAGATACAATTAAAGATCTTTGCAAGGAAGTGGAAGAATTCACAGAAGAGCACAAGGAAACGGAACTTGCAGAACCACCAAAAAAAGGGGTTGCACGACGCGACCGCATGCCTCATGCAATCGCGTCATATCGCGAAAAACACCACCCATGCGACCGCGTGACCCACGCGGCTGCGTGATATATATATCGGCGTAAGGATCCAACGAACAGAAAGTTAGGCTGGAATCGTGCGGCTCTTGTGCGTTTTGCACAAATTGGCCCACGAGATCGCATGCCCCATGCGATCGCGTCACTTACCCAATACCAATCCCACACGACCGCGTGAACGACGCGATCGCGTCGCATGGATTGCATATCACCCCAAAAGGAGACAGAGAGTTGCGTCGAAACGGCGCTGGAGTCGTGCGTTTATCACGAATTCCAGCGACGCGATCGCGCGCCCCACGCGATCGCATCTCCCCCATTTTCACCCCAACCACGCGACCGCGTGCCCCACGCAGCCGCGTGGATTCGAAAATATAACCCCCCAGCC
>NC_029791.2:92239307-92264131 GCF_000816755.2 Arachis ipaensis
TTCTCCTTCTCTGTTCTTCTTCCCCCAGCCACCGCCGGCCAGCCACCACGCCACCACCCCGACGCCGCCGCCGCCCAGACGCCGCCGCCGTACCATCCCCTCCCCTTCTCTCTTCTTCCTTCTTCCTCTCTCCTCCCCTTTCCACCACAGCCACCTCCGCGAGCACCGCCCAGCCACCGCCGGCCATCCAGCCGCGCCCCCCTTCTCCGCCACCCACCCCCCTCAGCCAGCAACAACCACCGCCCTCCCTTCCCCTATCCTCTTCCTCTCTCACTAACCCTAATACCTCCCTCCGCCACTGCCCCCTCAGCCGCCACCGCGACGTCGTGCACCACCACCGCGCCGGACGCCGCCGCAGCCACCTTCTTCCCTGTTCCACCCCTTCCGCTTACCAGGTTCCGCAACACGCAACCCTTTCTATCCGTTCGTCACTTTTCTGTATTTTTTTCCGTTTATGTTCATGATTAGGATAGCTAAACTTGCATGTTGTAGTAGATTTTTAGGTTGTTAGGTAGCTTAGGATGTGGTTAGTGGATCTAGGTCTGTTTCCTTGCACTGTTCTTACTTCTGTTTTATCCTATGTGCAAATCTGTTGCTACTATAATCATGATTCATATGCTGCTTTCTTGTATGTTGCTGCTGTTTACATTGAGTTTTTATGTTTATTTTATATCTCTGTACATGCAGCTTGCTTTCTTTTAATTCATATGAACTGATATGATTGCTGTTTATTTTCCGGGACAATCCAATTTTAGCCAGAATGCTGCCCAAATTTTTTGAAAATTGTTTTCATTCTGGTTTTGGTTTGGCAACTTTCTTATCCTCTTTGATTTCCTGGTTCATAACTTGCATTTGTGATTCACTAATTCTAATTTCTGATTTCTTTATTTCTATTCGAATCAGCATCACCCTGTTTTCTTTATTCGATTATGAGTACTTCTATTCTTACGTGTGAATCCTTATAATATGGAATTTTTTCTATGCCACTTACTTTCCTAACTCACTAATTTTAATTTACTAATTTCTTTTTACCATACTAACCCTTTTGATCTCTTTTCTGATCACTTTCACTTCCTCTAACTTTCTCCCTATGGCATATTAATTTTTTTCTTTCCATTTAACATTAATTCAATCACATTTCAATTACTCATTTTCCTTATTCTATTTCTCTCTTACCGCTTTGAGTTTCCTTTGTTTAAATTGCCTATTTGCTTTCCTATTTTATCCATTTCCTGGTTTTCTGTTTTTCAGGATGTCTGCCTCACAAAGGAAAGGCAAAGGCAAGGCTACTGGCAAGCGCAACCGAGGAGATTCCTCCCAGTCCATCATTGCTCTAATGCACGATTCCTCATGGCGGGATAAGAACTTCACACAGCAGGAAAAAGCTGACCAGCTGCTCCCTTCGACTGATCCTATAAAATTTGCAAACTGGTACTGTGAGCTGAAGTACCCGACTTTTGCAAACTCTAGAAATCTATACCTGGAACGTACCTTGAAGATTCCAGAAGCCCTCTAGCAATAAACCACTGAGCAAATCAAGCAAAGGGGCTGGTTCTTTCTGGAGAGACCACTAACAGAGGTCAATGCATCTTGGGTACAGGAATTCTATTGCAACTACTACCTTACTACCCTAGATGCAGTGAACCTGAGGGGAAAGCAAATTCTGGTCACTGAGGAGGCCATAGAGACCGTTCTCCAGCTCCCTGCCAAGTCCGATCAGCCAGATGGTTATGCACAGGCTGAGGAGGACATGGGCCAGATGCGGTTTGATTGGGATGCTGTGAAGGCACGGATAGCTCTCGACCCTGCTGTTCCTTGGGAGATGGGTCAGGACACCACTATTTCTAGAGGGATCAAGCGAGTGTACTTGAATGATGAGGCTCGGCTATGGCATCAGATCTTGAGCAACTATGTGATGCCGAGTACTCATGAGACTGAGATCCCGGTTGCCATGATCACCCTCCTCTGGTGTGTGCTGGAGGGTAAAGACCTGCACTTGCCTCGTTTTATCCGGCATTATATGGCCAGGGTCTATGTCCGAGGCACCCTCCCCTTTCCTTATCTGGTTACACGGCTAGGCCGTCAGGCTGATGTGCCTTGAGAGAATGCCGATGAGTGACCACCAGCAGCGGACTGCAGGAAGATCATCCCTCACAGCAAGAACTTCCTTGCTTTCGGCTACAAACCACCACCTGTCACTGCTACTGATGAGACAGCCCCTCTGTCTGTTGGACCCTCTTCATCCACAGCTGCCCCAGCTGCCCCTGCTGCCACCACTGCACCTCCACCCGCCTCTGAGCTGGTTTATCACCTCGTGCACTGTCTATTCCGCCAGCTTGATCAGATGGAGCGCCGTAACAGGCGCCGGTATGAGAGATTGGAGCGCCGCAGCAGGCGACGCTATTCCCATCTGAAGCTGATGATCAGACAGGGCACCAACATCCCCTCCGAGCCCGACACACCATCAGAGCCATCAGAGGAGGAGGAGGATGAGCACAAGAAGGAGCCTCATTCCCAGGCAGAGACTCATCAGCAGGTAGGCACAGAGCACGCTACACCACAGCAGGAGGCCCCACATCAGCTTGAGGCTGCAGATCCGGAGATCCCGATCCAGTCAGTCCCCCTTCTACAGCAGTCAGACTCTCAGCCCACCACCGCCACAGAGACCCTAGCTACCATCCCTACCAGTGATGACACTCCTTCACACCCGGCTTGATTGAGCATCGGGGACGATGCTTCATTTTAAGTGTGGGGAGGTCGCCATCTCTGGCGTTTATTTTGGTGAACTACTACATACTTTTTCTTTTATTTTGGATATTTTTCTGTATTTTTCTCTTTTTCTTTTATTATTATTTTCTGAGTACTTATATATTGCTACTTGTGTATTTTACTCTATTTTCTGAATTTTGCATTTTTTGTTCATATTTTAGTTATTTAGTTCATTTTAGTTATTTAGTTTAGTTTGAAATTCTAACTTATTAGTGGATCAATTAGTATAGTTTACCCTTTTTACATAAGACAGCTTAGTTATAGCTTAGTTTAAATTGACAAATATAAAAAAAAAAAGAGTAAGCTAGGAACTTGAACATAATAGATTTAGATCCATAAAACCTTGTATGAGCCTTAAGCAGAAAAACAAAAGAAAATCCCAAGTAAATCCTTGGTTAGCTTAAGATAGAAAATTATAAATAGAGTAAAATGTGGGAAACTTATTGGGAACATAGTTGATAAAGACAAAAGGTAGAAAAATTAAAAAGAATAAAGCAACTCAAAATTTTGGGAAGCAGGCTCATGAAAATTCAAATTAATTAAAATTACCATGTGTATTCATAAAAAAAAAAGTTAGAGTTCAAAGCATGTAAATAAGGGGATACAAAAAGAACTCCCCAATGCAAAATAAAAAGCAATGCACATGGGATAAAAACAAGAATTGAAACATGAGCATGTGACATCAAAAGCAAGAAAATAGGGAGAATAGGTAAAGAAGCATTGTTTTACTAAGTATTTATGTTAGGTGAGATCTTAGTCTAATTAAGGATTCACTTATTAGCTCACTTAGCCTTATACATATATCCTTACCCTTTGCCTTGACCCCATTACAACCTTAATTAAAGACCTCATGAGTTTTGGTATGACTATGTTCTATAATTGTTGATTGGTTAGACGAAAAACAAAGTTATAAAAAGGAAGAATGAAAAGAAGAATAGAGTGATTAACCCAATAAACACTGAGTGATTAGAGAGAAAACACAAAATCCAGTGAGGGTTCAAAAGCTCATTAAACATTTATCTCTGATTGTCTTGCAAGTTTTTTTTCTCTCATCTCATTTGCAAAAAAAATGCTTTATTATTTGAGGGTTAGCCATATATGTATATATATCTCCTTGAGAATGTGAAATAATTTGACTACATGTAGGCTTTATATATGAGTGGATGAATTAGAATTGCATGACTCATTAGGTAGATGCATTTAGCATAGGTTGCATTTCATAACATTCCATCACTTTAACCTTAATTATTTACCTTGGATTTAGCATGAGGACATGCTAGTGTTTAAGTGTGGGGAGGTTGATAAACCCATATTTCATGAGTTCTTTTGTGCTTAATTAGAGTAATTTATTCAACTCTTCACCTACTTATTCACATTAATTGCATGGTTTTACTTTCCCTTCCTTATTATGCCATATTGTGAAAAACATGTTTCCTAAGCTTTAAAAAAATTAATTATTTTAATTACCTTTATTTCCATTCAATGCCGTGATTAGTGTGTTGAGTAGCTTCAGGTTTCCTAAGGCTGAATGACTTAAAGGATGAAAAAAAAGGAAACATACAAAAATGGAAGGAGAAGGCAAAACGGAGCTTTAAGGAAACTGGTATCCACGCAATCGCATGGACGACGCGATCGCGTTCCAGAAGCAAAGAAGCAGCGACGCGGCCGCATGACTGACGCGACCGCGCGCCTTGAGTAGAACACCTACGACGCGGACGCGTGACTGACGCGACCGCGTGGAAAGGAAAAGCTCCAGATGAAGCGACCGCGTGACCCACGTGGACGCGTGACAGAGGCCACGTATCAGAATTTACAAAATACGCCCCCAGCAATTTCTGAAGCCCTTTTTGGCCCAGATCCAAGTACAGAAAGCATAGATTAGAGGTTATAAAGTGGAGGAATGCATCCATTCAAAAAGAGATTCTAGTTTTCATGATTTAGATTTAGTTTAGAGAGAGATTCTCTCTCTCTCTTAGGATTTAGGACTTCTTCTTGTTTTGGGAGTAACTCTGGATCCAGGTTTTAATATTCTTTTATTTCAATTTTACTTTTATTTATTTGATTCCAATATTTGAATTGATTATTATAATTTAAATTATGAATTATTCCATGTTACAGATTTCTATTTGAATTAATGATATTTAAGGTATTTTTCAGTTTATGATTCTTCTCTTTGATTTAAGTTGCCATTGCTTCCCATCTAAGGACACTTTTATTATTCCGGCAATTTACTTTTTCCCCTTTTGGTCTTGGTTAAGAAATCAGTGACTCAACATTATCGAACTCAGCATAATTGATAATCGTTATCTTGCTAATTGATCTGAACTTCAATAATCCCAACTTTCTCCTAGGAAATAAATAGGATTCGAAGGTCAAACTAATTAGTCCCCTGACTTACCTTTGCTTCATAGGTTAACTAAGTGGAATTAAGATACAACTTTCATTATTGTTGAGAGGGATAACTAAGTTGGACTTCTAATTTCCCTTATCTTGCCAAAAGTTGTTTTACAGTTATTATTTATTTTTAATTGCCATTTAATTCACTCATCATTTAAATTACTTGCTTCTCACCTTCTAAACCCCGATTACAACCTTTATAACCAATAATACGAACATACTTCCTCGCAGTTCCTTGAGAAGACGACCCGAGGTTTGAATACTCGGTTAACAATTTTTAAGGGGTTTGTTACTTGTGACACCCAAAACGTTTGTACGAAAGGGATTTTTGTCGGTTTAGAGACTATATCTACAACGCGACTATTTTTATGACATTCTTTACTGGCAGAAATCACGATCGTCATAGAGCGTGCTTTATCATGATCTTTGGGAACTCCTCCACCTAGGTTGTCATCCAATCCTTTGTTTGAGTGGGTAAAACTTCTAATTCTCAGCTTTATTACCCCACTTGAATATGGGTTGCTTGAAACGGATGGCCAACTTAGGGCGCTTTGTGGGATTAAGCGAAAGAGGAGGATGCTTAGTAGTTGGCGTTGTAAATCTAGGCTCATTATGGTTAGAAGCTCAAAATTGAAGAGCATGGATTGGTGTAGTGCTCAATTAAATGGGTCTAGGAGGATAGTTTGGTGCTTTCATGAGAATTCGGCTTTCTTGTCACTCGGACAAAATCAAGACGATCACCTAGAAAATGGGTGCGAAGATAAGATATGGGACCCTGGATCACAACATGAAAACCAATTTTGGAAACTCATATCTTGGAGAGAACCTCACCCAAGTTTGGTGAAGATGGTTGGAACTTCTGACGACCGATTGAAGGACAAGCACTCTTGGAAGTTCAAGGATGAATACCGGCATAAACCACCTTGACAAGGAACCTCCCAAATGTCTAACTTAGTATATTTTGCTTTGCTTGCTAAGGTGTTTATAAAGTCTATGCCTTAATTAGGGATGATTCTCTGAATTTGAGTTTTTGCTTGGATTGCAAGTTTTCTCGATTTGTTTGAAAATTCCCAAAAATTCAAAAGAAAAATATGCTTGATTTTGCATCTTAGCTAGTTTTAGAGCCTTAGAGGAGATTGGGAGGATTTTGAGCTCTCCTTAGTACTTTTGAAAAAAAAAGAGAGAGAATGAAGAGCCACGCGCAAGCGCACTGTGCGCGCGCGCGTCAGTTGTGCATTAGAGCTTTCTGGGCTAAGGACCAGAGAGTTGTGCAACTTTTGGACCAACTCTGCGCCTCAACCCACGCGGATGCGTGCATGGCGCATCCGCACCCTTTGCATTTCCTTACCCACGCGTTAGCGCACCTGGCGCCCCTGCGCCTCGCTTGTCACTCAACCCATCCACGAGCAAGCGCACAGTGCGCGCACGCGTCGATGCGATTTTTCATCACCCAGGCCAAAGGCCCGAGAGTTTTGCCAACTCTGGGCCACTTTTATGCCTCTGGCCCAGCTCACCCGCGCGGATGCGCACCGTATGCATTCGTGCCCATTCCCGATTCTCCCATCTACGCGCAGGCGCATATGACGCTTCCGTGCCACTTCATTATCCTCTCACCGACGCGGACGCGCGTAGTATACGCACGCGTGGATTCAAAAATTTCATTTACCCAGGGACACGAAAGCCCTAGTGCAGTCGCGCCCCAACCCCCTTTTCTCTCCCAACGTTCTCTCTTCTTCTTCATCTCCCTCGATCCCTCAGTTCTGCAATCAACACCCTCAATTGTCGCCGGCGAGCATCCCGCAACCACCGCCATCGCGACACTTCTCCCCTATCTCTTCTTCCTCCCTTCCTCACCCTCTCTTTCTCCTTCTCACTTCGCCCCTACTTTGTCTCTGGCTCTGTCCCGGCGCCACCTGAGAGCCACCACGAGCTCCACTGCGCCACCACCATTCCTGAGCAACGCCACCGTTCACTCCTCTTCCTCCACTCTCCCTTCCCTTCCTCTATTCCGATCCTCTCCTTCACATGTTCCCTTTCTTCTCATTTTTATTTTACTTCTATTTGATTAATCTAGTTTAGCTCATTCTGTTTAGCCTGTTTAGTTCAATTAGTTTAGTTAGTTTAGTTTAATTAGGTGGTTAGAGAATCTGGGCTAGATAGTGGATTTAGGTTTGTTTTGAATAATGATGATGATTGAAAGTGTTGCCGCTTCATTAACTTTCCTTGGATTGTTGTTTCTGAATGTTGCTTTCCTCATGACTGCTGGTTGCTTAATTGCTCATTGCTACTTGTTGCTGGTTGGCTTGGTTTGAATTGCTTATTGATGTTTGTTGCTATCTGTTGGCTTACATGTTTATTTCATATGAATTCACATATGGTTTTTGTGTTTAATTCTAATGCATTCATATGGAATATACACTATTTGATTGAATTTAGGAAATGGACAATTTACTGCTGAAATGCTGCCGGATTTTTCCAAACCATGTTTCATGAAATAACATTATTTTAATTGGTGCAACAAGCTTCTATTAAACGGATTTCTGTGTCAATAGAATTTTGTTTGCTAAATGGTTTTGGAAACTCCTCAAGAACTTGTTCACAAGTTTTGGTCATGCTTATCATATTCTTTGCTTGTTTATAATGATGCTTTACTTCTATGCATTGAATACTTCACGTGAATTTTCAAATTGACCATGAACTTGAAACTCTTTTGAGATTATGTGCCTCTTTTGCATAAACATACAAGTTTGAAGTTTTTTCTTAATTTATGTGGCCGAATTGATTCATTCTATTCATACATAATTCACATTAAGTCACATGGATCATGAGGTTTTCCATTCTTGTTTCAACTTGTGACTTTTATGCCTTGTTGGATTTGGTGTTGAATGTTTCTTGATTAACTTGTTTCTCAATGTTTTGATTTTACCAACACCAATTAGTACAACATTAATAATCTTTACATTGATTGATGACTTGTTTTCATATTGGTTGCTTTTTGGAAATATCATATTTCATCATCAATGACTATATGCATTTCATGGTTGTGAGTATGCTTACACCCCTATTTTGTAAACTTCTTTTAATTGAACCGATAAATGTCATATCACTAACTTTTAAAGCATTTCTCTAAATGCTAACTTGTTTAACCAACTAACTTCTCTTTTGGTTTTCAACTAAACTCTATTGATCATTATTTTGAATATGGCATTTCTTAGGCTTAATGAACAAGCATTGTGCAATTGTGGTTTGAATTCTTGGTTTGTGACTTGGTTTGAATTCTGAATTCTGTTACTTGCATTCCAAGAATTCTCTTTTCTTCACTCACTTCATGAGTATACCTTACTTTAAGTGCTATACATCTACTTGGCTAGTTGCTTATATCATATCACATCTATTTTCAGGATGTCAGACAAAGGAAAAGCCATAGCTACTACTTCAAAAAGAGAAAGCGCTTTAAAGCCTCAACCCTTTCCCCCTGTGTTAATTATGCTAAGAATCTGCTGAATGATGTGGACAAAGAAAATCAATTGTTACCATCCACGAACCCAATCAAATTCCCCAACCTCTACTGTGAGCTTCGCTTCCCTAAATACCGGAAGACGAACCTGAACATTGAAAAGAAACTGGTCCTTCCCAATGATGTGAGACGCGCCATCAACAGCCATATTCTGAAGTTGGGCTTGGACTTTGTTGATAGAGATTTGGGGAGGATAAACACTTTGTGGGTGAGGGAATTCTACTGCAACTTCTTTCGTGCCACTCTTGATTCAGTCCACCTGAGGGGTAGAGAGATCTTGATCGCTGAGGCAGCCATTGGGGGGCATTGCTTTCCCGACCTCGTACTGGTGACCCATGCGCCTGTCAACAGGCAGAGGTAGCTATCCACTGCATGACTTTTGATTACGAGGTGCTTAAGCGCATGATTGCCACACTTGACGCCCCTTGGGTGATGGATTCTGGGAACAAGAAGCCCAATGGGATGCTTTTCACTTATCTGTCGAGAGAGGTTAAGACTTGGCAGCATATATTCGCCCATTATGTCTTGCCCACCACTCACTTTTCAGAGATTCTGATGGATATGGTAGTTCTTATCGACTGTGTTATGGAGGGAAAAGAGGTAGACTTCCCCCGGTTGATTAGGCAGAGCATGTGGCGCGCTCACATTCGTGGCCTGCTGCCATTTCCTACATTGGTCACCAGCATGGTTGAGCTAGCTGATGTCCCACGGGAGGACGATGATGTGACACCACCACCCCCAGATGACGATAACAAGGAGGTTACTATTCTGTGGGGTGGGTGGGTGCACGAGAAGCCTCCACCCAGACACTGTTCTCGAGCCAGAGTAGTGGTAGAGGCAGCTCAGCCTTCATCATCATCAGCAGCAGCAGGACCCTCATCTACTTTAGCAGCCGCAGCATCCTTACCACCACCGCCAGCACCTGAGCTGACATACCTACTTGTACAATGCCTGTTTCACTTCATGGAGTGCAGCGAGCGTCGTATCATGCGACGTCTCAATCACATAGACCAGGTGTTTGTATCACAGGGTATTGAGCTACCTCCACTCCCAGACTCTCCCGCCTCCGACAAGCAGGATCAGGAGGAGGAGCATGCTGAGGAGCCGATTCAACAGGAGGCACCACCAGAGACATAGGCCGCCACAGAGATTCAGCAGCCTCCTGAGGAACCACAGCTAGTACCACAGCCACAGCCACAGCCTGAGCCCGAGCCACAGCCCGGCGCGACTGTGACCCCTAGTTCGTGCTACAACAGTATCATCGAGGACGATGCTTCATCCTAAAGTGTGGGGAGGTCATTGTTCGTGACCGGTGGATAGCATTTATGTGGTGAACTTTCGGACATTTATCCTCTAGTTTCTACTACTTTATTTTATTTCGCACTTTATCTTTGCACTTTATCTTTGAGATCATTTTGGGATTACTGTACAAATTTGTTATTGTGGATACCCTTATTTTGGTTGTTGCACACTTTCATTATACATATATACATTGCATTTTGGCTTTCAATTGTGATTAGAAAAATATTTTGGATTGTTAAAACCTAGTTAACCCTTTTTGTATAAGAGATGTGTTTTGATTAAAAAGGGGGTAAACTAGGGAAAATTTTTAAAATTTTCTAAATCACAACCTTTCATTAGAATAAGCTTAGTCAATATGATGAAAATTTCCAAGAAATCCATTTCTAGGGCACCACCCCAATTGGTTGAAAATTTTTTTTTAGGACTTGCCTGAACTATACACTTTGTGGATCATGTTTTGAGCAAAGAACACAAGCATGTGAGTTTTGAGCCTAATTGTGTGGTTACATCATATGACCACTTATTTTCATCTCTAACTACTCATTCTTCTCACTTTTTCACATACTCATGCATTTTCTTTTCATTTCATAACACTTATGCATTGATTCTTATTGCTTCACTTTGGGGCATTTTGTCCCCTTTTTATTTCTTTTTATTTCTTTTTCTTTCTTTTTCTATTTTTTTCTTTTCCATATTATTATTTTTTTTCTTTCTCTTCTCTTTTTCTTTTGTTTTTCTCATTTTTGTTTCTCTCAAACTATATACAAGAACATCAATGCATAAGGTCTATACATTTAATCAATACATGAGCATGTACCCAATTTCCAATATTTTCAACAAAAATATAAAACTACCCTTTTACTCAACCAATGTCCCAAGTTTTCCCACACTTGAATGATACACACACACAAGCCTAAGCTAATCAAAGATCCAAATAAATGACATTTATTGTTTTTCGCTTCAAGGCTTGTAATGTGCTAAAATTAAGAACAAAGTCGGTTAATCGTAGGCTCAAAGTTGGCTAACAAAGGATGATCAAAGGTAAGGCTTTTTGGGCAAGTGAGCTAATGAAATGATGGCCTCAATCATATAAAAGCATGAATACAAAGAATAATGGACATAAAAAATCAAACAAATCAAAGATTACAATCATAAAAAGAGAATAATGCACACAAGAAGGAAGATAAGTGGTTATAAGATGTAACCACACCATTAGGCTCAAATCTCACAAGCTTGTGTTCTTAGCTCAAAATACGTTCCACAATATATATGATTCAAGCAAATTCAATGAAAATTTTTCACTCAAATCAATTGGTGCCCTATAGATAGAAATCTTGAAAATTTTCATTATTTTGACTAAGCTTATTGGGTATACATATGCAAAATTAAGAAAATGAAACTAAAAATCCTAAAAGAAACTAGAATAATATGCAAAAGTATTGGGATTAGAAACTTGTCACCCAAAAATGCCGACTGGTCGGACGACCTCCCCACACTTAAAAGTTTGCACCGTCCTCGGTGCATCCAAAGATGAGCAAGAGGGTACGGCAACTCTCCGAGTTGCTACCTTCAGCTGGTAGGTCAACCGGTGCTGCATGTTCTTTCTTCCGCTTCTATTTTTGCTTGCGGTGCATCATTCATGAGAAATAGAAAATAAAACCATAATGAGAAAATACCAAAACAAGGAAGCGTAATTGTTGGAATGAGTTAATCACTAGGATGGAGTGAGTGAATTAGTATGACATTTATGAAAATAGGGATGTGAGTCCTAAATTAGGCACCTCTTAGAACACACATTAGCATAAAAAGTTATGTCACAAAAGAAGCATGCACTTTACTCATTCTAGTGTGCTTGAAATGCTCTAAACTTGTAGGTTAAAACAACCAAACAAGCAATAAAGAAGCATAAAAGCATGCAAGCTAAACACATGTGGATGCATATGAACAAGAAGCGCAATGTATTGAGGTAAATACACAACATCCATCAAGAACTTGCCTAATCGAGGGAAAGGATTCCAATTACATGGTGGCCAAATGATGCCATTCAAGAAGAGTTACAAGCTCAAAGGTAATTCTCATCACTTGGTATTGTCAAAAGTTAAGCATGAAACACTTAAAACCAAGTAGAAAAATATAACCTCAATCAAGGAATCCAACAAAGATTATAAACATAATGATGTTAGGATAACATCCCTTTTAGCACTCAACAGCAATGAATGGTAAACAAGATTAACAATCCAATACATACAATGAGAAATAAAAATTTAAATGAAAATTAAACTAACTAACTAACTACCTAAAAAAATGGTTAGGGATGGTGTTTGGTAGTGTTGGATAATGGTTGAAGATGGGAAAGAATAGGAGAGAAGAAAAAAGAAGGAAAGAAATGGAAAGAAGAGAAGAAAATGGGCGTAGTGAAATAAGGGGGTCCACGCGTACGCGTGTATCACGCGGGCGCGTGGGTGGTGGTGCAATGGGCGCGACGCGTACGCGTACATCACACGTCCGCGTCGATGGGTTATTTCGAGAGTGACACGTACGCGTTGTGTACGCGTACGCGTGAGTTGGCTTGTGCGAAAGGCACAATTGCGCGCGGTGTTCACACAACTCTCGGATTAATGTATGGAGGAATGGAACTTCTACATCTACGCGTACGCATAGGTGACGCGTGCGCATGGATTGGCTGAAACGCTTGGGGCACGCGTACGCATATAGCATGCGTCCGTGTGGGTCGATGCTCTATTTTTTCAAAATTTGTCATGCTTTTGCACCAAACCAAGCATTCCAAACCTCCAAACGGCTACCAAAACACCATAAAACCTTATTTAACCTACTAAACTACAAAATAAACTCAACAAACCAACAAAAACATGAAATTAGACTAATTTTTACCAATATTTACAAATGAGAAAATGAAAAGCTTTTACCATGGTGATGTGTCTCCCACCTAGCACTTTTGTTTATTGTCCTTATGTTGGACTTATGGGGAGCTCCTCATCAAGGTGGCTTGTGCTTGAATTCTTCTTGGAACTCCTACCAATGCTTGGTTCTCCATTGTGCACCAAGTCTTGATGGAGTTCTTCACAAGCTTGGGTCTCCCAAAGTTGATCCTCTTTTTGTAATCTGGGATCCCATACTTTGTTTTCACACCCATCTTGATGTTGACTATCATTGATCCATGTGCGTGGTAGGCATGATGAATTCTCAATGAAGTGACCAAACATTCTCCTAGACCCAAGCAGTCTAGCTCTATACCAACCCTCACAATGCCAACCACTAACCATCTCCCTCTTGCTCTTAAAGCCACATATATTTCTAAGTTGACCATCCATCTTAAGCAAATCGTATTCAAGGGGAATAATAAAGCTTAAATGTAAGGAATTTACCCACTTGAATGAAAAAATAGATGGTGATGGCTTGGGGAGAGGTATCTCCAATGTCCTTGCAAGCTCTACTCCCTTATATTCTTCCTTGACTACCTCCACCTCTTCACAAACTACTTCAGCTTCAATCCTTTGTTCATCAATTTCATCTAACACTTCTCCATCACTCAAATCATAAATGGGAGGATGAGAAAAATCTACCTCCACATCGCTTTCTATCTCATTGGGCGAAGGTTCTTCAAATTCTAAGGATTCACCACCAAGAAGATTGGATGCATGATCTTCATCTCCAAGGGAACTCAATTTTTTCTCCATTCCTTCCAAGTCTTCATTCAACAATTGTCTTGGAGGTTGTGCACTTTCCTCCTCAACATCAAATTCAATCGTCTTGGAGAGATTTTCTATGATTTTAGCTTTCCATGGGGGTTCCGCATCTCCTAGGTCTTCAACCATTTCTTCCTTTTCTTCAATTATCATAGGCTCCTCTAATTGTTCTAACACAACATAACATTCCTCCTTCTCCACCGGAGTTTCCAATCTCTCCTTCATGCTATGCTCTTCAATTAATTCTCCACATGTGACCATGGGAGTGCTTTGAGTGCTCAAGCATTGGGAGGCTAAAGTGCTTACTACCTTGGTCAAGGTAGCCACAAATTCAAGTTTTTCCCTTTGCATTTCTCCTTGCCCTTGAAGTATAAGGCTAAGGATTTCATCTATTGAGGATTGGGGTGGATAAGAGGGTTCATTCTCTTGGAGAAAGGGTTCATAATAGGAAGGTGATTCTTCTTGGTAAGGGTATGGTGGTGTATATTTAGGTGGTTCTTGGGAGTATTGATATTGCAATGGTGGTTCCATGTATGGCTCATATGATTCAAAAGGTGGTTGGTATGGTGGATATGGGTCAAGGTCATATGGAGGTGTTTGGTGAAAAGAGGCTTGTGAGTGTGGTAGATGGCTATGTTGATGATATGATTTATAGGCATATGGTGGTGGTTCTTGAAAGTCACAAGGCGATTCACCATAGCCATTTGATTGGTGTGCATCATAGAATGGCTCCTATTCATAGTCTATTGGTGGAGGTTGTTGCCATGAAGATTGATCATATGCATATGGCTCCTCTCACCTTTGATTGTCCCATCCTTGATACACATCCTCATTGTAGCCCTCATTTCCTACAACATAGTGAGAACCAAAATCATAGCCAAAATAAAAATTCATAGTGAAAAGAGAAAATAAGAAACAAAAGCTAATAAGAAAGAATGAAACAAAGTCTTAAAACTAGAAAAAACTAACAAGCAATCCAAAAATCAAGCTATTCACAATATTCACATATATACAATAACCAATAACACAACACCATTGCAACTCCCCAGCAACGGCGCCATTTTGATGAATGAATTTTTGATTGTATAGAATTTCACAAATGAAATCTCGTTGCAAGTATAGTTTCTAAACCAACAATAATCCTTTCATACAAAAATTTATTTGTCACAAGTAACAAACCCCTAAAATTAATAACCGAAGTATTCAAACCTCGGGTCGTTCTCCCTAGGAATTGCAATAAAGTGTTCTTGTTATTGGCTATGAAGTATGTTTTTGGGGTTTTTGAGTTAAGAGACAAGAAATATAAATTACCAAGAAATAAACTAACACTAACAAAAGCTCTTGACTATGTATGAGAACTAGAAGTCCTATCCTAGCTATCCTTACAATTGTGGTGAGAATCATCCATTGCTCCCACTTAAGTAACCTCTAACTATGAAGGAAAGTCAAGTGGATGAATGATAAACCCCAATTTTGTTGTTTATCTTGTGCTTATTTTAGGGGATTTTATCACCTTTTCCCACATTTATTCAATGAAATAGCATGATTTTGTAATTCTCCCTTAATTTATGCTTAAGTGTAAAAACATGCTTTTTAGGCCCTTAAATTGGTGATTTTAATTCACTTTAATTCCATTCGATGCCTTGATGTGTTTATTGAGTGATTTCAGGTTCATAAGGCAAGTATTGGATGGAAGAATGGAAGAGAAAAGCATGCAAAAGGGAGAATGCATGAAGAAATGAGCTTTTGGAGAATTGAGGGCCACGTGCACGCGTCATGCACGCATACGTGTGCATTGGAGATTTTTCATGCCACGCGCACGCGTCAAGCACGCGTACGCATGAATAGAGGTTTTTGCCAATGACGCGCACGCGTCACCCACGCGTACGCGCAATGCTTGGCACGTGACCCACTTAAAGTGAAATCGCTAGGGGGTGATTTTTGAGCTGCCCAGGCCCAAATCCAACTTGTTTTTAAGGGTATTTGATGCAGAATTAAAGATTGAGCAAATGGGGAGCACTTAGTGGTAGAATAGCATCATGTAGTTTAGTTTCTAGAGAGAGAAGCTCCCTCTTCTCTCTAGAATTAGGGTTCTTAGGCTTATTTCTATCTTAGATCTAGGTTTTGATTATTGTTCTCATCTTGTTTTCTTTACAATTTCATGCATCTACACTTCGATTCTCTTAGTTTTTATGTTAATTTCCCTTTTATGCCTCTTTTATGTTAATAAACTCTTGTTGGATTTGGATCTCTTTTAATGCAATTTAATGTTTGATGTTCTTTTATTGTTGATTTGTGTTATGATCTTACTTTCTTTACAATTGGTAGTTGGTAGATTTTATTGATTCTTGCAATTTATGATGTTTACTTTTATTGCACTCTAGATGTTTGATGAAATGTTTTCTCTAGTTTTTTAGTAGTTTTCTCTACTCTTGGCCTAGGCTAAGGGAATTGAGTGACCTTGAGTTATTGGGTCTCATTAAATTGGTGATTCGAGAACCCTTAGTGATCAATTTGATAACTATTGACTCTAGCCTACTATTAAGTTAATTGGTAGCTAGGTTAGGACTTATGGATTGATGTCGATCAAGCCATTTGACGTACTTCAAGCCTAGGAGTAGATATTACGTACTTAAGGCTTTTGTAAGTAGACTTAATGAGCTCGGTTCCTCATAATTGTCAATACATGGTTTGTAGATAAGGATGGTGATCTCAATTACCTATGTCTACCCAAGAGTTCTTTACATTGCCTTTATTAATTCTTGATTTACTTTTTTTGTCATTTATTTTATTATCCTTTTATAAATCAAACTCCTTGTTCCTTTATAGCCAATAATTGATCATTTCATTGCGATTCCTTGTGAGACGATCCGGAGACTAAATACTTCGGTTAATTTTCATTGGGGTTTGTACTTGTGACAAAACCATTATTTTTTGCATGTGAGGATTCTTTGTTGGTTTAGAACTATACTTGCAACGAGATTTCAATTGAGAAATTCTATATCAACTAAAGTTCTCACATAAAAGAATTAACTTGATTCCACAAGTCCTAGCCAAATCATAATGAAAGACTAGCTTTAGTGGCACTCAAGTCAATTAGCAACTTCTAATTATCAATCAACAAAGGAGTTTGTTAACTCAAGAGCCATTAATTACTCTACCTAGGCCAAGAGGGGAAAAATCTATTCTAAAATCCAACCAAGCATTTTGTCAAGCACTTGGAAGGCACAAAAGGAAAGCGTAGTAAATTGCAAAGAAAGTAAATCTACACTACTCAATTGCAAGGAATTAACAACAATAAGGCAAATCAACAATAAAGAAAATCAAAACATGAATTGCATTAAAAGAAAAATGGAAGAACAAAAATGCATCAACATAAAAGTAAAGAATTACAAGAATTGAATGCTAAACTAGAGAGAGGAAAGGTAGAAGAAGAAGAAATTGCCAAGGAAAAGTAAATCAAAGTATGAAATTAACCTAGATCTAAGAAATTCTAACCTGGATCTAACCTAATCCTAATTCTAAAGAGAAGTGAGAGCTTCTCTCTCTAGAAACTAACTTTCCCTCCAAAACTAAACTAAACTAAACTAATGATAACTAGACATCCTAATGTGTGATTTCTCTTCATTCCATGGGTTAAATAGCATCAGAAATGAGTTGGATTTGGGCCTGGGAAGCCCAGAATTCGCCCCCAGCATTTTGCCTTTAAGTGAGTCACGTGCGGACACCGACGCGTACGCGCACATCACGCGTACGCATCGCTTGACAATTTGTGTTCCACGCGTATGCGTCATGTGCGCGTACACGTTGCCATGCGACGTCACAATCCACACGTGCGCATCTGTTGTGCGTGCGCGTCATTGATCTCATCCCAAATCCTTGCTTTTCTATGATTTCTCCACTTTGCATGCTTTTCTCTTCATTCCTTTGATCTATTCCTAGCCTTCTAAACATGACATCACTAGCTAACACATCAAGTCATCTAGTGGAATCAAAGGTGAATTAAAATCAACAATTAAGGCCTAAAAAGAATGTTTTCACACTTAAGCACAAATTAGGAGACAATCATGAAACCATGCTATTTCATTGAATAAATGTGGGTAAAAGGTGACAAAACCCTTTAAAATCAACACAAGATAAACCCTAAATATGGGGTTTATCAACCATCTCAGTCCAATACTCTTTGCTTTCTTGTTTTTTGAATTCACTCATCTTACTCTCTTATTGTCTATTTTCCATGGATGAGTCACCCTAAGCAACAAGGAAAGCGGGAGGAAGAGCATGCAGTAGCCGATTGATCCACCAGCTGAAGGTGGCAATCCGAAGTCACCATACTCCCCGTCGTTGACCTTTAGTTGCACTGCGGACGGTGCAAATCCTTAAGTGTGGGGAGGTCGTCTCCGATCGGCAATCTTGGGTGACATACTCTAATCCTAACATTTGCACATTCTTTTTAAATTCTTGGTTGCATTTTTCCTAGTTTGTACATATTTTAGAGCTTTAATTGCATGTTTCTTAGTTTATTGCATTTCTTAGCATACACAATAAGCTTAGTTAATATAATGAAAATTTTCCAAGAAAAACATTCTTGATAGGGCATTCACATCCTAATTGAATTGAGTTAGTACTTTTGATTGAAACTTTCTTGAAATATATTGTGAAACATGTTTTTGAGTTATGAACACACAACTTTGTGTGTTTTTTAGCCTAATTGTATGGTTAAACCATATAACCACTACTTTTATTCTTGTGTGTGTTATTGTCTTTTTACGATTGCAATCTTTGATTTATTTGATTCTTTATTTCCATTGTTTTATGTATATATGCATTTACATGATTGAGGCCATCTTTTCATTAAGCTCACTTATACCAAATAGCCTATCCTTTTATCTTCCTTTGATAACCAACTTTGAGCCTATTTCAATCCCCTTTTGTTCTTAAGTTAGCACATTACTAGCCTTAAAGTGAAAAATAATAAATGTCTTTTATTTGAATCTTTGATTAGCTTAGGCTAGTGAGAGTGTATCATTTAAGTGTGGGGAAGTTTGGGAAGTTTGGTTGAGATAAAAGTAGGATTTTTGTACTTTGTTGAAAATCGTGGGAATTGGGCACGTGCTCATGCATCAAATACTTAAACCATATGCATTGTCACTTTTGTATATGTATTTTAGTTTGAAAAAAAAAAGAAGAAAAGGAAATAATAAAAAGGGGACAAAATGCCCCAAAGTTTGAGAAATAAAAATGCATATGAGTTGTGACTAAAGAGAAAATGCATGAGTGTGTAAGAAAAGTGACAAATGGGTAGTTAGGTTTGCTTTGAGTTGTATAGGTTGTTAAGTAGGTTTGGTGAGAGCTTAGGCTTGTCAAAGATTCAAATTTGAAGCTCAGTTGACCACATATAACCCTACCTTTACCCTAACTTAAAACCTTGAAAAGCCCTCATGATATCTGTATGCATACATTGAATAAGTGTTGATTGTTAGATGAAAGACAAATCTTAGAAAACATGATTAGAAGAGAAATGAGTGAATTGACCCTATACACTTGAGTGATTAGAGCGGATACACATCCGGTGAGGGTTTAATTGCTCAATTACATGTTTTCACGTAGGCTTAATTGCTTATCTTGCAAGTTGCTTATGCTTTTCAATAACTCTAATCAATTATGGATTTGACTTGGTTGAGATTGATTTAGTCCTTATGTTCATATATGCTTTCTTGGAAATTGACTTATTTTGACTAAGTAGTTGCATTTATGTAGATAAATTGCATGTAGGTAGTTTACTTGCTTTGAATAAATGTAATACCCCTTGTCTCTTTCTTGAGTATAGCATGAGGACATGCTATTGTATAAGTGTGGAGATGTGATGAATCCACATTTCATGGTATTTATTTGCTCTATTTGGGTGGATTTCATCAACTTTTCTTGCACTTATCCATTGAAATAGCATAGTTTTATGATTTCTTCCTAAATTGTGCGTAAAAGTGAAAACATGCTTTTTAGGCCTTATAATTGCTAATTGTTATCCACTTTAATTCCATATGATGCCTTGATGTGTTTGCTAAGTGATTTCAGGTTTCTAAGGCAAGTATGGTTTGAAGAAGTGAGGAAAAGAGCATGTAAAAGGGAAGAAACCATGAAGAAATGGAGTTTGGAAGTTCCAGCACCCGTGCGTACGCACAAGTATGCGTACATACGCACAACGAAGATTTGTGAGCGACGCGTACGCGTGACTCACGCATACGTGTGGCCCGAGTTACGTCAACTCATTAATTGCAAATCGCTGGGGGCGAATTCTGGGCCTCCAAAATCCAGTACAACCCATTTCTGAAGCTATTTCAACCCCAATTCAAGTGGAAACTCTTAGTTTCTATAGAGAGAAGCTCCCCCCTCTCTCTAGAATTAGGGTTTTTAGCTTAGTTTCCTTTTAATTTCAGCACTTTAATTCTGCTTTAGTGTAGTTTCATTTATGTTTCTATGCTTTATTGTCTTTATCTCCTTCATCTCTTTTGTTATTTCCTCTTTTATGTTAGTTTTCATGTTATGAGCACTTTTGTTATTTTAATTCTAATTAATGCAAATTTATGTTTCCATGTCATTTTTTGCTTTCTTTAGTTGTTATTGTCATTTCCTTGCTTTTGGTATTTTAGATTTCATTTTTAATGTAATTTAATATTATTTTATTTTCATGCACACCAAGTGTTTGATAAAATGCTTGGCTTAGTTTTCACTTAGTTTTTCCTCACTCGTGGCTTGAAAATGTTGACTTTGGTATCCCTTGAGTCATTGATGTCCATTCTTGTTTGATATATTAGAGTAGTTAGTTGATTTGGTCTCCCTTGACTCTATGTGACCCCTTAGTGTTGACATAGGACTTTGGAATTGAAATTAACTATGCCTATTTGACTTATCTTCGAAGTAAGGTTAACTAAGTAGGATTAACTCTTCATAATCATCATGTGTTTGTGGTCAATGACTAGGATAGGTAACCTTAGCTCTCAATTGCTTGCCAAGAGGTTTTCTTTCACTTCAAGTTTCCTTCCCTTGCATTTAATTGCTTTGACTTTTAATTCCTTGCATGTTTATTTAATTGCTTTGATGTTTAATTTCTTGCATGTTTAATTTGCACACTCTTGGTTGAGAAATTGAGTGTTTGGGTGGAATTGAGTTGTGGATGTCCATTCCTCATTGTGTGAGAATGGTTAATTGGTTTGGTTTCCATTGACGCTAGTCTTTCACTAAGTAATTAGTGAGTTGACTAGGACTTATGGATTAAGATCAATTATACCCTTTTGACTAATTCTCAAGGAGGATTGACTAATTTGGATTGATTCACACAATTACCATGTTTGTGGTCCTTAACTAGGATAGAAAACCTAGATTACCCACTTCTTGCCAAGAGTCCTTTACTTGCTTTATTTTCAATTCCTTGTATGCTTGTTTCAATTCGTTGCTAATTGCATTTCTTGCTCTCTTGCTTTCATTCCCAATTCCCCATGCTCTCTCTCAGAGCCTGTAACACCCTAATTACCCTAAGCCTTACCTCACGCCGTAAAGCAAAGGGTAATCAGAGATTATGACAGTTCTAAAGCTCGTACGTAGTATATAGAAGAAGTAATATAGTCTAGAAGCCCGATGAAGGATATAGCTCAAATTTTTGGATTTGAAAAGCGCAAAATGTACTAACGAAGCTTCTAGCTTAAGGAATAAGAAATAGATAAGATACAACAAAATATAAGTATATGATATCATAGGAAACTAGCCACGACTCGCGGAGTTTAAGCCGGCTAGCCATACACAAGTATACAGAACTATACAGAAAATTGACAGTTTGAAAATAGCTTATACAAGTTTTTCTCTCATAATACAAGCCACTAGGCTAAACAAAATACAAAAGAGAGATGTATAAACAAGTTAAACCCTAAAAGACTCCAAAAGAATCCATGATCCTCCGCTCCTGTCACCATCCAAAGCAACTCACCGAGGTGGGTTGCGACCTGCATCTGAAAAACACAACAGAAATATGGTATGAGAATCGGAGGTTCTCAATATGGTAACAGTGCCCAGTGATGTAGGATATAAGACTCCGGGACGCCAAAGGCAATCCTAAGCTCCATATCCATCACAAGATTCAACCTTAAAGCATTCTAAAACAAATAAGCATAATATAAACCTTATCATAAATAAACCGTGTGATCTATCTTAAGGGATTTCTATTCTAACCAAACACCGCTATCCCACAGCCTTCACCAACCTATCCTCCATGCGATCCCATCGCCACCGCCTTCTGAACCTCCTCAATCCCAGTAGAAAACACAGGTAATATACAATGCAAGTAAAACACAAGTAGAAACATATAAGGCAAATAATTCAGATAGCAAGTAAGCATGTTATTCAATTAGGAAATCCATTATAAGTAAACAAAGCATATAAACAGATAGAAAATGCATATGATGAATGCCTGTCCTACTGGCTGTGATATCACATTGTCGATTCAACTGCCAACCAGACACATCTCCACGGAGACGTCGCCCTTCGGATTTCTCATATGGGAACCCCCGAGATATAGTGCCCAGATCACTGTCCAAGTACTGGCGCCTGCTTGCCCTATAAATCCGAAGGGATGCGAGCGGAATACTCTTGCCTCAGACCTCACATCTCAACGTAAGCAGGATTAACCACCGTCCTTACACCGCCGCCGCTACCTCGATAGGCGGGATTAACCACTGTCCCTGCCGGGCCCACAGTGTCTCATAATCTCAGTAAAAATATTATTTCAGTGGTTTTCAGAAAACATTTTTAGTATACAGAAATCCATCGTCTCAATCCGAGTCCTCGACTCATCTCAACCACTATCCATTCATAACTCAGTTTCCAATGTCAAAAGTTCATCATTCCTTATCTCATATATCACTTATCCTCCACCCAACGTCAAATCATTCTCAGCACGCCAGAAACCTAGGCCTCCATTTTCTAATTTATTATAAAACCGTGTTCTAGAAACCTTAAGTTACATCCCATGTTCTAATACTCAAAATTAAGCCCATAAATCTTAAAATGGTGTTTTAGAAGTTTACAACTTTTTTGGGAAGGTAGAATAGTTGAAAAACAAGAAAAATTTAAGAAACAGGACATGTGCGGCCGCACAGGGGTGTGTGCGTGCGCACGCCTAGGAGATTTTAAGATGTGTACGTACGCACAGGGGTGTGCGTACGCACAGGTAACAAAATTTCTAAAATCTGTTCTCTCGCACAACCTATGCCAGCGCCCCCAACAGATTGACCTTCCCGACGTGTGCGTCTGCACAGGTTGAAGTTTTTTCTTAGATATCTGCGCGCACAAGCAGTGCTAGCGCTATGAACAGAACGCACTTCCCTACCTGTGTGTGCTTCTGCGGAGGTTAAAATTTTTTGCAGGGTGTGCGTCCGCACAAGGGTGTGCAGCCGCGCATATCAGAAATCATGAAATTCTGCAACTTTGTAGAATTTCAGATTTTTTAACACCAACTTTGAATGATCATAACTCCCTCTAAAAAATTCCAATTTTTACACACTTTATATCATTTTAAAGGGTTTTCAAAGATCTTTAACCCTAAGCTAATTTCAAACAATTTCAATAACCGAGACAGAAGTTATGATCGAACAAAGTTCATCAAAATCCCAAATTTACCAAATTTCACCATTTTCATAAATTCTTACCATACACATTCCAAATCATACCAAACCATTCACACACTCCATCTTGCATCAAAATTAACTGGTGAGCCATATTACACCAATATTACCACATTTTCCTTCTCAATACATTACTCTCAATTCCAACATCAACTATATAACACTTATGATCAAAATCACCATCAAACCCACCATTTCATAAATCACAACACTATAATTATCATAAGGAACCAAATTCCAATCCATACAATCATTCAACATCATCTCATCATTATAATTTATCACAAATCAACCCAACATTCATCAATTTATCAACATTTAACACACCAACTATCATTTTAGTTCAACCTATCTTATTGGTCACTAGCCTGTGTCCATGAGTATTATATACTACATAGAGAAAACTGAAACCATACCTTGGCCAATTCCCTTTATGCACCCAAATTCCAACTTAGCACAAAGAAGCTTCTAACCACAATCCAAGCTTTCAATTCCACTCCAATAAGCACAATTAAGTTCCAAGAGCTCCCAAAGCCACAATAATCAAACTATATACATATAAATCACCTCCAATCAACCTAGGTTTCCAATTAAACATAAATTCACAAGGGTTTAGTGGCTTTTACCTTCTCCAATAGATTTACTAACAAAAATCCAAGGCTAAGCAAGGATTAGAGCTTTCCTTAATAATCCAAAATCACAAAACTCATTTAATCAAAAACCCTATAAACCCGAAATTTTGAGGAGAGAAACTGAGAGGGATTCGAGCTTTCCTTACCAGTTTCTTATTTGGGTTTTGTAGAGCTCTTCACAAGGAACGCGTAGCCATAAACGGTGCGGCGATCGGAGCTCTCTAGCTCAAGAGATGAGCTTTGGAAGATTGAGATGAATAGTACTCAATCTCTTCTCCTCTCCTCCTTTCAATTTCTGCTGTGTTGTTGTGTTTAGTGGCTGCTGGGTTCACTTATGAACCTTTATATATGTGCTTCTTTTATTTTATAATCTAATTATGGATTTGATGTGAACAAACTTAATTTTAAACGTTAACTTTTATAGTTTTTCTCTTTGTTAATTTAACTTTCTATGTATCCCAGTACCTCTTGATATATTTTTTGTATTTTTTAAATTTTAAATAAAAAACTACTTCTCTTCTACTGGTGATCTATTCCTTATCTTTTTTTTCAATTTTTATATTTTTATTTTTCTCCCAAATTCCCTTATTTCCTCACTGCTGTGTTCTTAATTTAAACTAATCCAATTTATTATTAATTTTACTATCTCTTTATTTTTTTCACTTAAACTTTGAAATCGATTAACTCAAATTAAATAAATATCACCCCAGTAAATTTTAAACTTCACCCCCGTATAATATATATTGATATAAATTTTTTTTTTTTTTATTTTGTGACACCCCCGTTCACGGGGGAGAAGAAATGATGACCCAGGCAGGGACGGGTT
>NC_029791.2:92264156-92311765 GCF_000816755.2 Arachis ipaensis
TGGGCTTGGGCCCAACTTGGGCCCGGTCCAACCCGTTAGCGTTTTTAGCCCGTTTGGCCTAACTTCGGGCCAAATCTTTAAGATTAACGCCCGGTTTACTATTTCTAACATTTTTCTAAGGTTTTTGCCGGTTTTCACTTTTTCTCATGCGGTACCGGGCAGTCTTGAACCAGTTCAACCGGTTCAACTGCCGGTTTGCAGTTTTTCACGGTTTTTCGCAGAAAGCACATTTTCTGACTCAGAAAGACCTACTGAGTCCGAAAATCACCTTTAAATCCTCGAATTCTCCCTGTAACTTTTTGAAGCCTAATTTGGGCAATATTAATTACTTAATTAACCGGTTGATTAGTTGCGCTTCTTACATTCTCCCCACCAAATAAGAAATTTTGCCCTCAAAATTTGAATTACCTGAGAAAAGCTCGGGATAATCCTTTCGGATTTTAGACTCCAATTCCCAAGTGTGCTCTTCAACTCCCGCTCGCTCCCAAGCAACCTTAACCAACGAGACTTCCTTTCCTCGCAGCTTCTTCACACTAGTGTCATCGATTTTCACTGGCGTTACTTGGAAAGTTAAGTTCTCCTTCAACTCAACCGACTCAGGCTCCAACACGTGAGCCGCATCCGACGTGTACTTATGAAGTTGTGACACGTGGAATACGTCATGCAAGTTAGACAGATGAGGTGGCAAAGTGACTTGATACGCCACCGGCCTGAATCTCTTTAGAATCTCAAATGGTCCTATGTATCTTAGGTTCAACTTCTTGGTCTTGATTGCTCTTCCAATCCCAGTTGTCAGTGTAACCCTAAGGAATATGTGTTCTCCTACTTTAAACTCTAACGGTTTCCTCCTCTGATCCGTATAACTCTTTTGTGGACTCTGAGCAGTTAGAACTCGTGCACGAATCTTCTTAATATTCTCAGTAGTCTCTGCTATTACTTCAGGACCCAAAACACTTGCTTCACCAGATTCATACCAACAAAGTGGAGACTGGCACTTTCGTCCATACAAGGCTTCATACGGAGCCATCCCAATGCTCACATGAAAGCTGTTGTTGTACGCAAACTCTACTAATAGCATGTATCGGTCCCAACTTCCGGGTTGATCTAAAACGCATGCTGTCAACATATCCTCCAAGGTTTGAATAGTCCTTTCCGACTGTCCATCAATTTGCGGATGGTATGCGGTACTGAGGCATAGCTTCGTACCAAAAGCTCTTTGAAAAGTTCCTCAAAACCTTGAAGTGAATCGGGGATCACGGTCTGACACTATGCTCGATGGCACACCATGCAACCTTACTATCTCCTTGATGTACAATCTTGCCAACTCCTCCATAGAACAATTTACTCGGATAGGCAGAAAATGAGCAGATTTGGTTAAGCGATCCACGATCACCCAAATCACATAAAATCCCGACCTAGTCCTCGGTAAACCGGTCACAAAATCCATAGCAACTCCTTCCCACTTCCACTGAGGAATCTCAAGTGGTTGTAGCATTCCTGACGGCTTTTGATGCTCTATCTTCACTTTCTGTCAAGTTAAACACTTGGATACCACGGTTGCTACATCACCTTTCATCCCCGGCCACCAGAACATCTTCTTCAAGTCATAATACATCTTTGCGCTTCCATGATGAATAGAAAACCCACTGTTGTGAGCCTCCGAGAGCAAGTCTCGCCTCAAACTCCCAACATCCGGTATGTAATTTTTTCCCTTGTATCTCCATAACACTTCATCATCCTTAGTGAATTCTCCGCGCCTCTTATTACCAACAGGTTGAAACAATTGCTGAAGTCTCTGCTCATCTTGCTGAGCCCTTTCTATTTCTGATTTAAACATGCTTGAGATTTGTAGCTGGTTCAAACAAGCTCTCCCGGCAACTTCACCAATATCCAGCTTAAGATCCACAAACTTATCTACTAGCACCTCTTCCTTGATTCTCATCCAAGAAATTGTTAAAGATTTCCGACTTAGAGCGTCTGCTACTATGTTCACCTTTCCAGGATGACAACTCAACTCGAAATCATAATCTTTAAGAAATTCCATCCACCTTCTCTGGCGCAAATTTAGCTCTTTCTGATCAAAGATATATTTGAGACTCTTATGATCAAAAAAGACGCTAAACCTTACTTCGTACAAGTGGTGCCTCCAAATCTTCAATGCAAACACAATCGCCGCTAATTCTAAGTCATGAGTGGGGTAATTCACCTCATGCGGTCTCAGCTGACGCGATGCGTAAGCCACCACATTCTGGTGTTGCATCAACATGCAACCCAAACCATTTAGTGATGCATCACAATATACTTCAAACAATTCATGTGGTTCCAGTAAGATTAGAACAGGTGCTGAAGTTAATCTCTACTTTAAAGTCTGAAAACTCTCTTCGCACTGTGACGTCCACACAAATGGCACCTCTTTCCTCGTTAATTTCATCATCGGTAGCGCAATCCGGAAAAATCCTTCGATATATCTCCGGTAATATCCGGCTAAACCCAAAAAGCTTCTTACTTCCGTCACCATTGTCGGTCTTTCCCATTCCATCACCGCTTCTACCTTCGAAGGGTCTACGACTATTCCTCCTTTGCTCATCAGATGACCTAAGAACTTCATTTACTGCTTCCAAAATTCACACTTCGACAACTTAGCGTACAACTTTCACTCCTTTAGGATTTGCAGTACAATCCTCAAGTGCTCCTCATGCTCCTTTGCCGTCTTAGAGTAAACCAAGATGTCATCTATGAATACCACCACGAATTTGTCCAAAAAGGGACGAAACACTTTGTTCACGTAATCCATGAAAACAGCAAGTGCATTCGTTAACCCAAAGGACATTACCAAAAACTCGTAGTGTCCATAGCGTGTCCTAAATGCCGTCTTAGGGATATCATCTTCCTTCACTCTTATTTGATGGTAACCAGATCTCAAATCGGTCTTGGAAAACACTCCAGCTCCTTGCAATTGATCCATCAAATCATCTATCCTTGGCAGCGGGTATTTGTTCTTCACTGTTACTTTATTTAACTGTCGGTAATCCGCACACAAATGCATTCCTCCATCTTTCTTCTTCACCAATAAAACTGGCGCTCCCCACGGTGATACACTCAGTCAAATGAACCTCTTGTTCAGAAGCTCTTCCAATTGAGTTTTTAACTCCGCCAGCTCTATCGGAGCCATCCTATAAGGCGCAATAGACACTGGTCTGGCTCCCAGCACCAATTCGATCGCAAATTCAATTTCCCTCTGAGGTGGGAACTCAGGGATATCTTCCGCGAACACTTCTGGAAAATCTTTAACCACCGGTATCTGATCTAAGTTCTGGGCATCACCTAACACATTAGCAGCCAATAGAATATAACCTTGACACTCCTCTCCACTACAATGCACCATTAGAGAGTTCAGGTAATACCCCATAGCTACCACGACTCCACTCTCCCCTTCCGGCATAAACCGAATTGTCTATTCAAAGCAATCCAACAAAACCCGATTCTTCGACAACCAATCAAACCCCAAAATCATTTCAAGTCCCACCATTGGTAAACAGATCAAATCATGCACAAAATCTCTATGCTCAAGCTTGAAACCTACTTGTCTACAACCTGACCTAGTCATAACTGTCTGATGCGGAGTATGTACATGCAGATGAAATGGTAATTCTGACATTTTTAAACCTAATTTCTCAACTTTAACAAGCAAAATAAACGAATATGAAGCTCCAGTATCATATAATGCAACTAAGGACTTATCACAAATTAGACATATACCTCTCATCAACGGATCCGCCTTAGAAGCATTCTTGGCATTCATAGCAAAGACTCAACCTTGATGCGGACTCTGGCCCGTATTTTGATTCCTCCCATGAGGGCAATCCCTCGCAATGTGGCCAGGCAACCCACACTTGAAGCAACCACCTAAACCAATCTTGCATGAGTCATAAGAGTGAAAACGTCCACAACGATTACAAGCTAAATTCGAAGAATCCTTACTCTGATTTCCTCTTCCCTTAGCATACTGAAACTGATTCTGATTGTTCTTTCTGAAGCCCCCTTGGCCTTGAGGCACATATCCTCCTCTCTTGAAGCTTTGTCCTCTTGGATGAAAGTACTTGCCACGCCCCCGACTAGAGCTCCCTCCATGAGTGTTCTTGGATGCCGCCAAAGTCTTGGCATACTCTTCCACTACTCTAGCCTTGTTCACTAAGTCAGAAAAGACACGGATCTCCATAGGAGCCATAGCAGTCATAATGCTCTCCTTCAAACCCCTTTGGTACTTAATGCACCTCCAGCTCTCGAAAGTCTCCGGGTCACCCTGACACAACCGAGAAAACCTACAAAGCTCTTCAAACTTGTTGGTGTACTCAGTCACAAACATGGAACCTTGCTTCAGTTGCATTAGCTCCATCTCCTTCGCTTCCCTTGCAGACTCAAGGAAGTGTTTCATGTAGAAAGCCGTTTGGAACACCTCCCATGGAATGTTGGCATTCTGAAGCTGTAACAAACGACACTTAGCTTGCCACCAGGGCTGGGCCTCTCCCGCTAGCTGGTAAGCGGCAAACTCTACATATTAATTAAGAGGAACATGCTACGCCTGTAAAGCACGCTCTATAGCCTGGAACCAGTGGTCCGCTTCAATAGGATTTGTGGACCCTTAGAAAGTTGGCGGATGAACCTTGAGGAACGTTGCCAACGTTATCGGAACTCCTCTCGTGTTATCGCCATTACTCTCAGCATTATCATTGGCATTCCCTTCACCATTCCCATTGCCATTTCCATTCCCAGCCGGTTGGCCCAATCTCTGCACAGCTTACAGAGTGGCAACAGCATTAGCTTCCATGGTATTAGCGAGATTTTCCATTGCCGCCATGAATTCGACATGATTGTCAGCTGGTTGCTCATTCCTACTTTCCCGTGTACGTGTTCGACCTTGCTCGCGAGTGGCCGGAGACGTCGCCCTTCGGATTTCTCATATGGGAACCCCCGAGATATAGTGCCCAGATCACTGTCCAAGTACTGGCGCCTGCTTGCCCTATAAATCCGAAGGGATGCGAGCGGAATACTCTTGCCTCAGACCTCACATCTCAACGTAAGCGGGATTAACCACCGTCCTTAGATATGTGCGCACACAAGCAGTGCTAACACTGCGAACAGAATGCACTTCCCTACCTGTGCGTTCGCACAGGTGTGTGCGTCTGCAGAGGTTAAAATTTTTTGCAGGGTGTACGCCCGGGCATATCAGAAATAATGAAATTCTGCAACTTTGCAGAATTTCAGATTTTTTAACACCAACTTTGAATGATCATAACTCCCTCTACAAAATTTCAATTTTTACACACTTTATATCAATTTAAAGGGTTTTCAAAGATCTTTAATTCTAAACAAATTTTAATCAATTTCGAAAACCGAGGTAGAAGTTATGATCAAACAAAGTTCATCAAAATCCCAAATTTACCAAATTTCACCATTTACATAAATTCTTACCATACACAATCCAAATCATACCAAACCATTCACACACTCCATCTTGCATCAAAATTAACTGGTGAGCCAGATTACATCAACATGACCACATTTTCCTTCTCATTTCATTACTCTCAATTCCAACATCAACTATATAACACTTATGATCAAAATCACCATCAAACCCACCATTTCATAAATCACAACACTACAATTATCATAAGGAACCAAATTCCAATCCATACAATCATTCAACATCACCTCATCATTATAATTCATCACAAATCAACCCAAAATTCATCAATTCATCAATATTTAACACACCAACCATCATTTTAGTTCAACCTATCTTATTGGTCACTAGCCTATGTGTCCATGAATATTATATACTACATAGAGGAAACCGAAACCATACCTTGGCCAATTCCCTTTATGTACCCAAATTCCAACTTAGCACAAAGAAGCTTCCAACCACAATCCAAGCTTTTAATTCTACTCCAATAAGCACAATTAAGTTCCAAGAGATCCCAAAGCCACAATAATCAAACTATATACATATAAATCACCTCCAATCAACCTAGGGTTCCAATTAAACATAAATTCACAAGAGTTTAGTGACTCTTACCTTCTCCAATAGATTTACTAGCAAGAATCCAAGCCTAAGCAAGGATTAGAGCAAACCTAAACATCCAAAATCACAAAACTTATTTAATCAAAAACCCTATAAACCCAAAATTTTGAGGGGAGAAACTAAGAGGGATTCTAGCTTTCCTTACCAGTTTCTTATATAGGTTTTGTAGAGCTCTTCGCAAGAAATGCGTAGCTGCAAACAGTGCGGCGATCGGAGCTCTCTAGCTCAAGATATGAGCTTTGGAAGATTGAGATGCATAGTACTCAATCTCTTCTCCTCTCCTCCTTTCAATTTTTGTTGTGTGTTGTTGTGTTTAGTGGCTGGTGGGTTCACTTATGAACCCTTATATATGTTGGGCTTGGGCCCAACTTGGGCCCGGTCCAACCCGTTAGCATTTTTAGCCTGTTTGGCCCAACTTCGGGCCAAACCTTTAAAATTAATGCCCGATTTTCGATTTCTAAAATTTTTCTAAGGTTTTTGTTGGTTTTCACTTTTTCTCATTCAGTACCGGGCAGTCTTGAACTGGTTCAACTGCCGGTTCGCAGTTTTTTACGGTTTTTTGTAGAAAGCACATTTTCTGACTCAGAAAGACCTATTGAGTCTGAAAATTACCTTTAAATCCTCAAATTCTCCCTCTAAATTTTCGGAGCCTAATTTGGGCAATATTAATTACTTAATTAACCATTGATTAGTTGTGATTCTTACATAGCCAATAATATTACACTTAATTACAACTCCTAGGTAAGACGACCCGAGGTTGAATTACTCTTGATCTCAGTTATTTTGTATTGGATTTAATACTTGATTGTGATAATTCATTGTTGGTTTGGACTATGCTACCAATGAATGGATGCTTGTTTTTAATCGATTCCAAACCATACAAGAAAATTCTCTCATCAAACACCCTAACTTTTAGCACCTCATGATCGTACTAAAAGTCCGAGCGCTACTTACCTCTATTCCTTTAATTATATACTATATGTATTTAATATTGAGCCTTTGTGAATATGAACAGAAACTTTAGTCAAGAGAACGAAAGGTCCTTACTTTACTTTAAACTACTTAATCAGAAAAGTATATATATTCACATAGCTTTATATACATAGACTTATTCAAAGAGCCTCAATTACAAGTCCTACCCCTCTAAAAACCAAAATAATAAACGACGAGAGGAAAATAAATTCTAAAAACTCAACTTGTGAAAATCATCTTCTACGTTCCTATAGCTCCGCACTAAACCTTTGCACCTGTACCTGAAATGGGTCGAGATAGTGGGTAAGAACTGGGGAGTTCTTAGTAGGGTCGGGGTTAGAAGTTAAGTTCATTTTGCTATTATTAACCAACCATAACTAACAGTAGAACACATATAGGCATAAATAATAAAAGAACACAGAAGTCAATCAGTCATGCAGCAAACACACACAATCGCAGAGTTACATAGAACAGAGATATGCACAAACAAGCATGATGCATGTCTAGTCCTATGCAGGCCATGAGCTCATGTGTCGGTTGCCTACCCGCTCCCGATATTACTCTGGCACAAGTCCCAGATACGGTTTTCCAGATGCATACAGTGTGTTTATAAGTCTTACGGCTAGGCCGCATACAGTGTGACTTTCAAATATTTTTCAATGTACTTATATCTGGAAAATAGTTCTCAGTGTGTGGACATCCCCAATATACATTTGGCACTAAGGCCCAAACAAAGTCGCATCTACTCTCCTGGGGTAGACAATTTCTTAAAGCTTTATCTTTGCCCTTTGCTCTCCTGTGGCAGAGATCGGCTCTCCTGTGGCAGATATACCTTTAGTTAATACATTCTTTTCTTTTCTGTGCTTTGCTCTCCTATGGCAGAGATTAGTTAGGTTCTTTTAATCTTTGTTCTCTGCTCTTCTGTGGCAGAGATTCTTTTTTCTTAATATACCCCTCTCTTTCTGTTCATTTTCTTTTAAATCCAAAACCACCTCTTTATGGCATTCTTCAAAACCTTTAAAACAATTATACGTAAACCAATTCTTCTTTCAAAAGACAAGGAGAAATCATTTACTAGTTAAACCCGTCAACAAAGGCTCTAGATTTAGGGGAGCGACAACCACTCTCATTTTTTTAAGTTCATTGGAAATCCTTAACAATTATTGTTTTCTTAAATTGAATTAATCAAATAAAGTTTCTAAATCAAATCAAAACTAAACCATACAAATCAGAGGTTCCAAACCATTATCAAAGCCAACACCAATCCCAGTTCCATCCTTAAAATTAATTTTTTAACCTTTTCCAAGACGTCACAAAACGAAATTATTCAGTCAAAATTCAATTACTTTTAAAGTTCACTAAAACTCCTCCGAATGAAATTTTTAATTCAAATTCAAAACATAAGCCCTTTTCATATTTAAATCAACCTTAAAACATAATGCTTCTCTTAAATAATTTAAAATCATAAAATAATTCTTTTCTAAATAAATCAAACTCAAAACATATACTTTCTTAAGTGAATTGAACTCGAAACATAACTATTTTATTAATAAATCAAAAATCAAATAATACAACTTCAAAGGAAAAGATTCAGCCCTTCAGGCTCTCTGCTCTTTTATGCATCTCATTCTGTACTTTACAGTTTTTAGAACCCTAGTTTTCTCTTTGAGTCATGAGCAATGAAACCTTAATTGTTTTCTCATATACTCTTCATGTAACGACCCAATTTTTAGTACGCCTAGGACATACCAGAAACTGAGTGCTACCAATTTGTCATCCTAATTATTATCTATTATTTATTATATGAGTCTGATTCATTGTTAAAAGCATAGTTAGTTAGTGAGGTACCTTTTTTTTTGAAAACGTTTGAATTAATAAACAGAATCATTTATAATCAATCCACAAATAATAACAGATAAATCAGTTATAAACAACCACACATAAATACATCACAAGTAGTTGACAACATTCGGTGATTTAGCCTTTATTAGAATATAGACTTTTAGTTAGAACACCCCTAGATATAGCTAAATAATGTCTATATACATATATATACATACAACATCCCAGGTCCTGACCTGTTCAAGAGGTCCCTAAGTTGGCACCGAGGCTAGCCTAGACTCTATACTCGCTTAGTCCCTCTAAACTACTAAAGCGAGGGAAAGTACGTTCTAGGTCTTCAAAACTCAAGTCAGGTGGAACGTCACCAAAAGGTAGAACATCATCTGCTACTCCTCTGCACGATCATTCATTGCCATATGACGTCTCTCTGGTACCTCATCAAGTAGCCACAAAACAGGAGTCTTGTACATAGGATTTAGGTTAAAGTTCACGTACAAACGGGGTGCAGACATTAGCTGGTCTCACAGTATATACATGTAAACAGAGAACGAGATTTACCCTAGACTCAGAAGACTATCTAGAGCAGAATCCTCTTTGCAGAACCATCATCAATGAACTACGGAAGGGTACTCATACTTCCATCTGAAGGCGGAAGGGAGAGAGAAGGGGTAAGAACTGGGGAGTTCTTAGTAGGGCCGGGGTTATTAGTTAAGTTCATTAATTCCGTGTTGTTTAGCAGACAAATAGCAGAATAAAAGAAGAAGTAAATAGAAGATACATATAAATAGAGGAAATAGAGAAAATAGAAAACAGAACACAAACAGAAAAATACAAGAAAATACAACACAGACACAGAGAGTAGAATACAAACAAGGAAAGCATACATTCATACAACAATCATAACAGAGGAAAATGCACAGCCAAGTATGATGCATGTCTAGCCCTAGTGTAGGTTATGAGCTCATCTGTCGGTTTCTACTCGCTCCCGACGTAACCCGAAGCAGCTGAAACGGGTATGGTTTTCCAGTCAGCATAGGTACAGTTCTCACTAACTGACGTATGCATCATATCCTCTGTAAGCAGACTCTGCCTTACAGGTGACGGCATTCCAGCCGTGTATGAAATCATGTCCTCTGTAAGCAATACTTGCGTTACAGGTGCGGCATTCTAGCCATGTATGAATTAATATCCTCTGCAAGTGATCCCAGGTTATCAGTTGCAGGTATAGCTCTCAATAGCTGTGTAGCACTGGAAAACGCTCTGTGGTCGTACCACTATCTATCTGACTGCCTTCACGCAGTAGATCATCACATAATTATTCTCATTACCATCATTCATTATTATTCTCATTAGTCATCATCACTTTCACATCCTTGTGCGGTACCTCTTTCTTTCTCTGTTCAATTATACTATACAAACTTTACATCTTTCACTTTTACAAAAGCATGGCTCAAACTATTTCTCTTTCTCATATTACTCTTTTCTCTTTGTATCTCTTTACTTTTCTCTGATTACTCTTTCTTCTGTATCTATATCACTCTTTTTCTCTTTATCTCCTTACTTTACTCTGGTTACTCTGTGCTCTGTGTTTCTTTACTCTGCTATGATTTTTCTGCTAAACGTATGTATTTAAAGCTTATGTAAATTTCGGTATGAATAGTTAGCCTGTCCCAGGTATAGGTTCATTAAGTCTATACTGAAACAGTTTAACTTTTCATATTATACCTAACCCTAGTCGCAACTCAAGTACTAACTAAGTTTCCCTAGTTCGTTCACTAGTCTCTGTCTGTTTTTCTGTCGTTAAAATTTTACAGAATTTTCTTTGGTTTTTATCTTTTCTTTAAATTTTTATCTTTTCTTTATCTTTGCCTCACTATCATGTTATTACCACTCCTGAAGTGTTAATTTCTAAAAATAAGGAACTCCGATTTATAAAATAATTTATAACATATTTATATTTATATTCTCAAAAATGTGGGTCGTTACATCCTACCCATGTTAAAAAAAATTTTCGCCCTCGAAAATTGATTCAATAAAATAGATTAAAAAATTTATGAGAAAGAAACTAGATTCTGAGAAAAATACAAGCAATGTCAAGGATGAATACTCGAAAAGATTCAAGTGAACAAATAGGATCATAATGAGGCAAAGATATACACGAACAATCAGGTCTATCTAAAAGAAGCATTCATTTCGTATTTCGAGGAAGGAATTCGAAACAAAGAATTCCAATGAAAACAATGAAAGAAGAGAATACATTAAGTCACAAAGCACGAATAGAGAGTGTACGTCGAATCGAATCCAACCCATAAAACATAACTTCTAACAGAACCAAATCCCGTGATTCGCATAACCTATTATTTCTATTTTGTCTATGATAATCCATTAGCGTTCCCGTATACACAAATCATCAGTATTAAGTTGGCCAGACCTCGTACCATAAGAAATGCAATGGTCGACTAACAACATTAATCAATAGACAATCAGGCATGTGAAACTCAAACTCTTGTCATTAAGACAAGTCCTATTGCATGACAGATACTCAGAGTATGCAGTGAAGCATAGTCAGTCCATTCCCAAGGCTCTAACAAGAACGAACTGCTCTGATACCATAATGTAACACCCTAACTTTTAGCACCTCATGATCATACTAAAAGTCCGAGCGCTACTTACTTCTATTCCTTTAATTATATACTATGTTTATTTAGTATTGAGCCTTCCTAAATACGAACAGAAACTTTAGTCAAGAAAAAGAAAGGTCCATACTTTACTTTAAACTACTTAATCACAAAAGTAGATATATTCACATAGCTTTCTATACGTAGACTTATTCAAAGAGCCTCAATTACAAGTCCTACCACTCTAAAAACCAAAATAATGAATGACGAGGGGAAAATAAATTCTAAAAATTCAACTTGTGAAAATCATCTTCTATGTTCCTGTAGCTCCGCACTAAACATTTGCACCTGTAGCTGAAAGGGGTGCAGATAGGGGGTATGAACTGGGGAGTTCTTAGTAGGGTCAGGGTTAGAAGTTAAGTTTATTTTGCTATTATTAACCAACCACAACTAACAACAGAGCACGTATAGGCATAAATAATAAAAGAACACAAAAGTCAATCAGTCATGCAGCACACACACACAATCACAGAGTTACATAGCACAGAGATATGCACAAACAAGCATGATACATGTCTAGTCCTATGCAGGCCATGAGCTCATGTGTCGGTTGCCTACCCGCTCCCGACATTACCCGGGCACAAGTCCCAGTTATGGTTTTCCAAATGCATACAATGTGCTTATAAGTCTTACGGCGAGGCCACATACAGTGTGACTTAATTAAAAATATAAAAGTAAACATAACATATCAATGCACATGGATTTTTAATTTTTCTGGTCTCACATGAGTAGGTACCCAAATTCCTAATATTTTGTCAATGAAACACTGTACACTTTCATCTACCCAAGTTCCCACAGTTCCCCACACTTAATTGACATACAATCTCTATCTTAAGCTAACCAAATATTCAATTAGGTTAATTAATTATTTTTTCTGCTTAAGGCTAGTGATGTGGTAAAATATAGAACAAAAAGGGATTAAAAGGCTCAAGGTAGCAAACAAAGGTAATTGAAAGGGTAGGCTATTTGGGATGAGTGGGCTAATAACAAATGATGGCCTCAATCATATGCAAGCATGTAAATATACTAAACAATGGACATATAAAATGGAACAAAATATAGATTGTAATCATAGATAAGAAAACACACAAGAATGGAATACTATGGTTAAATAGTGTAACCATGTAATTAAGTTCAAATCTCACAGATTGTGTGTTCTTAGCTATAATTAATTTTCCATTTTACAGTCTTCAAGCAAGTTTAACACAAATGTTCAATTTTAATTAGTGAAATACTATAAAAAGGGTCTTGGAAAGAAACTCATTGCTTCAATCAAGCAAAACATATATGCAAGTAATTATTATCATGCAATCTATCCTATTTAAAAAAAGAAAAACTAACATGTTAGTGTTAAGAGAGAGAAGTTACCTCCAGAAGTCAAGCACTGACCTCCCCACACTTAAGGCTTGGCACGGTCCTCTGTGCCATCAGTAAGGAGCAAGGGAGGGCTGGAAGCATCGCTTTCAGTGTCTGGTTCGCCTTGGCTCACTGTACTACTGGATGAAGGGGAGTCTGCGGTGTCCTTCTGTTCTGGAGGTGGGTGAGTACCAAGTATGAGTTCCTTCAGGTAGTTGTATCGGCGCTCTATTTGCTCCATCTGCCGGTCTTACCGGTCGAACCTCTCAAGGATATGAAGGAACATCTGATGGTTGGATGGTGCGTGTGGTGTGGATGAAGGTGGAGTGGAAGAAGGAGGAGTATCCAAAGATGGGCCTGCAGGACGGCTCGTAGAAAGAACTGGTGGCCTGATGTACTTCCCATTCGGGACATACTGGTCGGCCCTAGGGATCATGACCTTCGTGTCTCCTGCCCGATAGGAGACACCAGCCGCAGAGACTAAATCTAAAACCAAGGCGGGGAAAGGTAGGTTATCCACAATCTGTACGTGTCCCATGGCTTGCCGGATATGTCGGAGCAGGTTGAGAGTTAGTCTGTTAGGATGCACCAGAAAAGAACAGCCATGTTTGCTGTGAAGGTCGACTCGTGAGTGCTCGGAAAGAGATAGTGGGACATAATCTGTGCCCACACGCAAGCCTCGAAGGTAAGTGATTGGGTGGAGATGCTCTTGGGTTTTGACCGATGCGGCCCATAGATCCAGGTGCTGCTAGGTTTGTCTATGACTCCAAGGACACTGGCCCAGTCGAACTGATACATCTGACACTTAAGAGAATCTTCTTGGTATGCATCCAATCCCTCTGGACTAGGTGGAAGGTCTAATATGCTCTGTATGGCACTCTCAGAGATAGGGACTTGTTGCTGACAAACGTACACAGTCTGCAGAGTAGGTGAGTAGAAGTTGGAGTAGAATTCAACTACCTAGGATAAGTTGGCTTCCCGCGGCTGTCTCCTCTCAATTCGGGACTCCACAAAATCAACAAAGTGTGTTAGGACAATAAGAAGATGCTCATTGTTGTAGTTCCTCTCAGCTAGGATGGGGAACATCTGTTTGCAATAACGGTTGGTGAACCGTGTGAGTCCCGTGCGGGAAAAGCTTTCTCTGATTTATCAACTTTAATAATCCTCTTCACCCGCTTCATTGGGGGCTTTACACTGGTAGATAGAAGTGCTTTTGCCAGTGTTCTCTTAGTTCCTCTCCTTGCTAGTGTCTTGTCAGTGACCTTCTCTTTTCCTTTCTTGGTACCCATGTCTAAAGAAGAAAGAAAATGAAGAATATTAAATATAGATAACTAAAGAACCGGAAGGGAGAAATTCCAAGTGATAATGAATGCCAAAGAGAAGATAATAGCTTAAATACATGGTAGCTACAACATGTAGGTAAGACATCAATTAAGAGCAAGAAGGCAATTCATAATAATTTAGATGCAAGAGGGTAAAAGCATACGAGTACTAGGCATGAGAAGCATAACTCAAGCATCACGAAATAAATGTGCCAAATAAAAGAGCAATTGTAATGATGACAATTTCGAATGATAATCCCAAATGCATGTAGAGCACAAGTGTTGTGAAAATTAGGCATGTAAGTAAAAGAGGAAAATAAAATAGGATTCAAAGTGCCATAAGAGCTTTTTCACAAACACTTGGTGGGCAACTTGAAATAGGAATGAAAATAATATAATCCAAATGTATATGAGAGCCAAATTAAAATATCAATTATCAAATCACTCCACATAATATCCACAAGCTTTAGTATAGTAAGCTGATACCCAAATAAAATTCCAATACCAACATAAGAATGCAAGAAAAAGAAAAGAAAAGGAAACCATGGATAATGAAACTAAAAGAAAAATAAAGAAGAAGGAAAAATAAATTAATGGAATAATGAAAGAGTAAAAAGGGGAAGAAGACAAGAAACCTGATGAAGAAGATGAAGAAGGAAATAGGTAAGTAATAGATATGAAGAAAGAATAAGGAAGAAAGAAAGAAAGAAGGAGGAAGGAATAATTAGGATTGGGAAAGAATTAGGATTGGTGGAGGGATAATTTCAAATCAGGCGCTGAGGTAGGGTAAGTGTGCGTCGCATGCTACACGTACGCATGGATTGTACTAAGTTCAGGCGCCACGTAAGCGTCAGGGACACGTACGTGTGATATTGGTTATGCGAATGGCGCGAAGGCAGCCCCGCACACGCACAACTCTCTGTTTGTGGTGCGCATAGGGCCAAAATCACGTACGACGCTGCGCGTGATGGGGCTTGTGCTCCCAGCACAGTTCCAGCCCCACACCATCATAACTCTCTAGCCAAACACTATTTATGCCGATTTTTCAGGGTCACGCGTGCGCGTCAAGGACGCGTACGCGTGATGGACTGAAATTGCAAGCGACGCGTACGGGTGAGGGATGCGTACGCGTGGACTTGCTTGTGCGCAAGGCACGTGTCCAACACCAGTCCCACCTAACTCTCTATTCAATTCTGATGTATCTAGCACGCACATATGATGCGTACGCGTCGTGTGCCCTTTTTTTATGCAGAATGCAGAATGCAGAATGTAGATGAATATGCAGAAATCATTAATGACTACTGTGGAAAAACAAAAGAAAATAAAACTAAGAATGAAAAAGAATGATCATACCGTGGTGGGTTGTCTCCCACCTAGCACTCTGCTTTTACGTCCTTAAGTTGGACGGTCCACAAGCTCAGTCTGCTTCTGATGGTGGATCTTCCAAGAGGAAGATCTCTAGCTCCTTGTTGTTCTTCATCTTCTCACCATGGTATAGTTTTAAGCGATGTCCATTGACCTTGATGAATTTGGAACTTGAGGGATGACTCAGGTGGAAGACTCCGTATGGCTCTACCTTCTCTACTCTATAGAGTCCTTCCCACCTTGACCTTAGCTTGCCTGGCATGAGCCTCAGTCTTGAGTTGTAAAGGAGAACTAGCTCCCCAGGTCTGAACTCTCTTCTCTTGATATGCTTTTCATGCACATCCTTCACCTTCTCTTTATATAGTCTGGAGTTGTCATATGTTTCCAATCGAAGGGTCTCCAGTTCTGCTAGTTGCAGCTTCCTTTTAGCACCGGCCTTCTCAAATCCCATGTTGCATTCCCTTACAGCCCAGAAAGCCTTGTGTTCCACATCCACTTGGAGGTAACAAGCCTTTCCGTATACTAGGCGGAAGGGACTCATTCCTATGGGTGTCTTGTATGCTGTTCGATAAGCCCAAAGCACGTCTACAAGTCTGGTGCTCCAGTCCTTCCTATGAGGCTTGACTATCTTCTCTAGAATGTGCTTTATCTCTCTGTTAGACACCTCCGCTTGTCCATTGGTCTGGGGATGATAAGCTGTGGCTACCTTGTGGATGATGCCATGTTTCTTTAGTAGGCCCGTTATTCTCTTGTTACAAAAGTGAGTGCCTTGATCACTCACGATTGCTAGTGGTGATCCAAAGCGACAGATAATATGATTTCTAACAAAAGAGACAACAGCCTTAGCATCATCAGTACAGGCAGGAATTGCATCCACCCATTTAGAAACATAATCTACAGCTAACAATATATATAGGAAACCACTAGAATTTGGAAATGGACCCATGAAGTCAATGCCCCAAACATCAAAAATTTTGCAGAATAGCGTAAGCTGTAGGGGCATCTCATCCCTCTTGGATATATTTCCAAACCTTTGGCATGGAGTACAAGATTTATAGAAGGCAGTAGCATCTTTAAAAAGAGTTTGCCACCAGAATCCACAGTCTAAAATTTTTCTAGCTGTTCTTTGAGAACCAAAATGTTCACCACTTTCAGAAGAGTGGCAGGCCTCTAAGATTGACTGGAATTCTGATTGAGGCACACACCTTCTAATTACCTGGTTAGCACCATACCTCCATAAATATGGGTCATCCCATATATAATATTTGGACTCGCTTTTCAGCTTGTCCCTTTGATGCTTAGTAAAATTGGGAGGGAAGGTATGACTAACTAGATAATTAGCTATAGGCGCATACCAAGGAACTACTTCAGATATTGCATGCAAGCTATCTAATGGAAAAGCATCATTGATAGGAGGGGAGTCATCCTTAATGTGCTCAAGGCGACTCAAGTGGTCTACCACTAAATTCTGGGAATCACTCCTATCCTTAATTTCTAAATCAAATTCTTGTAGCAACAATATCCAACGTATTAACCTTGGTTTGGACCCTTTTTTAGCTAATAAATATTTTAGAGCTGCATGGTCTGTGTACACTACCACCTTAGTACCAAGTAAATAGGCTCAGAATTTATCCAGAGCAAAAATAATAGCCAAAAGCTCTTTTTCAGTGGTAGTATAATTAGACTGAGTAGCGTCTATGGTCTTAGAAGCATAAGCAATTACGAAAGGATCCTTACCTTCACGCTGAGCTAGTGCCGCTCCTACTGCATGGTAGGAGGCATCACACATAATCTCAAAAGGCTGGCTCCAGTCTGGTCCTCTAACAATCGGAGCTTGAGTCAAGGTGATCTTCAGCTTATCAAATGCATTCATACAATCCTCACTCAGCTCGAACTCAACATCTTTCTGCAGCAGTCTGGATAAAGGCAATGCTACCTTACTGAAGTCCTTAATAAATCTCCGGTAGAAACCTGCATGACCAAGGAACGAATGGACTTCCCTCATAGAGGAGGGGTAAGGCAAAATAGAAATCACATATACCTTTGCTGGATCTACAGAAATACCAGTATTAGAAACAACATGTCCTAGTACAATACCTTGTTTTACCATAAAGTGACATTTTTCAAAATTTAATACAAGGTTTGAACTAACACACCTGTCTAATACTCTAGCTAAACTATCCAAGCAAAGGTTAAATGAATCACCATATACGCTAAAATCATCCATGAAAACTTCCATATAGTTCTCAATAAGATCTGAGAAGATACTCATCATGCACCTTTGGAAAGTAGCTGGTGCATTACACAAGCTAAAAGGCATCCTCTTGTATGCATACGTTCCAAAGGGACATGTAAAAGTAGTCTTCTCCTGATCTTCAGGAGCTATATGAATTTGAAAAAAGCCTGTATAACCATCTAAAAAGCAGTAATGTGATTTACCTGACAGGCGATCAAGCATCTGATCAATAAATGGCAAGGGGTAATGATCCTTGCGAGTAGCATGGTTGAGGCACCTGTAATCAATGCAAACTCTCCAGGAATTCTACACTCTAGTTGCTATGAGCTCTCTATGCTCATTCTTCACTGTTGTGACTCCAGACTTCTTAGACACCACTTGTACTGGGCTAACCCATTTGCTATCTGAGATAGGGTAGATAATATCAGCTTCAAACAGTTTGGTCACTTCCTTCTTGACAAATTCTAAGATGGTGGGATTCAGTCTTCTTTGAGGTTGACGGACAGGCCCTGCTCCCTCTTCTAAAAATATCCTGGGCTCACAAACTTGAGGGCTGATGCCTACTATATCCGCCAAACTCCACTCAATTGCTTTCTTGTGTCTTCTCAGCACATTAAGCAGCTGCTCCTCCTGTTGGGAAGTGAGTTCCCTTGCAATGATAACTGGGAGCTTCTGATTATCCTCAAGGTAAGCATACTTGAGGTGGGGGTGGAAGGGGATTCAACTCCATTTTTTGCTCATGGCTAGGCACTGGATCATCTGGAGCTAGTGATTATGGCAAAGTGTCCTCATTGTGTTCAGAGGGTTTCCCCACACTTGGACCATGCTCCATGTGCATCTCTTCTATTTCTTCTTGGTGAACTAAAGCTACATTCTCATCAATGATGTCACACTGGAAGATGGAATGATCTTCCGGAGGGTGCTTCATAGCTTCATCCAAGTTAAAACTCACTGCTCTGCCATCTATCTCAAAAGAGTAAGTTCCTGAGAAGGCATCTTATTTAATCTTTGAAGTCTTCAGGAAGGGCCTTCCAAGCAGGATGGATGATAGTCTTCCTGAGTCATTAGGGGGCATCTCTAAAATATAGAAGTCAATAGGAAATGTAGCCCATTAATGCTCACCAGCACGTCCTCAGCAGTTCCAACCACTGTGATTATGCTTTTATCTACCAAAACAAAACAAGCTACCGACCTTTTCATGGGAGGGAGCCTCAAAGCATTATATACAGACAATGGCATAATACTAACACAGGTGCCTAGATCATACATGCAGTCAGAAAATGTTACACCCTCAATAGTACAACTAACCATGCATGGAACCGGATCCCCACATTTTTCTGGTATGGCACCCATTAAAGCAGATATAGAGCTAACTAATTGAATGGTTTTTAAATCCTGTATTCTATCCTTATGCATGTATAAACCCTTTAGAAATTTCGCATATTTAAGTACCTGGCTAATAACCTCAAAAAGGGGAATAGTTACCTCAACCTTTTTGAAGATCTCCACCATCTTTGGGTCGAGCTCCAGATGCTTTCTAGACTTCCTAGCAAGGTGTGGAAAGGGGATAGAGATGGCATCTCTTGCAGCTTCAGCCCTCTTTGGTGCTCTATTCTCTGGTTGAGCTGCTTCTACTTTAACTGTGTCTTGTACTTCCTCCTCCTCTTCGACATCCTCTACCTCAACAATATCTTCAACTGAGATGTTCTCTTGTGAGCTTGGCTCCTCATGATTCCTCTCTTTCAGTGTGGTTCCGGACCTCAAAGTGATGGCATTGATGACACCTTTCGGATTGGGTAAAGGCTGAGAAGGAATGACACTAGAGCTTGAACGCTAGCTGTTGGGAGTAGATAATGAATCCATCTGGGAGACGAGAGCTTTTAAAGTGGCATTCAGACCATTTATGGTAGATTTAAGTGTATTCTAAATGTCTTGCTGTCCTTGCGCAAGAGTGTTGATGAGCGGATAATTTATACCCTTTTTGGCATTCTTTTTACATAGTTTTTAGTATATTTTGGTTACTTTTTATTATATTTTTATTAGTTTGTATTCAAAAATCACATTTCTGGACTTTACTATGAGTTTGTATGTTTTTCTGTGATTTCAGGTATTTTCTGGCTGAAATTGAGGGACCTGAGCAAAAAACTGATTCAGAGGCCGAAAAAGGACTGCAGATGCTGTTGGATTCTGATCCTACTGCACTCGAAATGGATTTTTTGGAGCAACAGAAGCCCAATTAGCGCGCTCTCAATTGCGTTAGAAAGTAGACTTTCTGGGCTTTCCATAAATATATAATAGTCTATACTTTGCCTGAGATTTCATGGCCCAAGCTGGCGTCCAAAGCCAGCCTAAAATATCTTGGCGTAAAACGCCCAAACTGGCACCAGAATTGGAGTTAAACACCCAAACTGGCACCAAAGCTGGCGTTTAACTCCAGGAACAGCCTATGCACGTGAAAGCTTCAATGCTCAGCCCAAGCACACACCACGTGGGACCCCAGAAGTGGATTTCTGCACTATCTGCACATAGTTACTCATTTTCTGTAAACCTAGGTTACTAGTTTAGTATAAAAACTACTTTTAGAGATTTATTTTACATAATCGAGCTTTTGATCATTGTACACATGCCTAGACCTTTTTCACTTATGTATTTTCAACGGTGGAGTTTCTACACCCCATAGATTAAGGTGTGGAGCTCTGCTGTTCTTCATGAATTAATGCAATTACTACTGTTTTCTATTCAATTCACGCCTACTTCTTCTCCAAGATATACTCTCGTACTTAATTCAGTTAAGTCAAAATGAAGGGGTGACCCGTGACAATCACCCAAATCTTCGTTACTCGCTTATGATGACAAGTCATCTTAGCCTAGTTTTACTAGCCTTTTTCTTTGTTTTTATTTGGTTTTATGCACTTTCTTGCATTCTAAGTAAGTAATTTGGAATGGAAATGCATGGTTTCTTTGAATCAAACAACCACCATTTAATTGATGCTAAATCATGAGGTTTAAGCTAAATTTAATTGATTTTAATGATTTATAAACCTTGTGAATTTGGTGATACTTTGATTGGTTGTTTTGGTCACTTGTAGGTGAAGAAAAGAAAAAAATAAGAAAAGCGTAGCCTAAGGAGCATGCTCTAAGCAAAGAAAGAAAGCGTGGCACAAAGAAGAGAAGCGTGGCTTAAGGAAGGAAAAGCGTGGGTGATGTCAAGAAACAAGGGCACAAAGCTCTTGCCAAGAGCTTTGAAGCTCTTGTTGAGAGCTTTCCTTCAAAGAATCAGAAGCTCTTCCCAAAGAGCTTTATCAAGAACACATGAAGAAGGAACCAAGAGCCAAGCTCTTGGTAAAGAGCTTTGAAGTTCTTGCCAAAGAGCTTTTTCGTGCATGCCTTGGATGAAATCAAGAAGGAAAAGCTCACTAATGCACCCACCAAGACTTGAACCCATGACCAAGGGGAGGAGGCCAGCGCTACTTCACAAGGAAAAACAAGCAAAAATTAGCTTGTTTTCACTCACCAAGGTTCGAACTAGGCACCTCAAGGAAGCAAGGCCTTGTGCGCCACTCATGTGCCAAGAAAAATTGGCTTGTCTTCCTCCACCAAGGATTGAACCGGGCACCTCAAGGAAGCAAGACTTTGGGGGCTTCTCTAGTGCCAAGGAAATTAGCTCCACAAGCTCTCCACCTAAGACTTGAACCAAGGACCTCAAGGACAAGTAAAGCTCTTGCCAAGAGCTTTCAAGCTCTTGCAAAGAGCTTTGTTCTCTTGGACCGTGTGCAACACATTGGAAGGAAAGGGAACCAAAGCTCTTGGCCAAAGCTCTTGGCCAAAGCTCTTGCCAAGAGCCGAACTCTTCCCTGGGAGGTGCACCATGGGCTGAAAATTGAACTAAAAATCCAAATTAATTCATTTCTTCACCAAATCAAAAGCCCATCCAAATTCCAAAATCCAAGAATAGAAAGTGTATAAATAGGAGCTAGTTTAATGTAAAAAAAAAAAAAACTTTTTGACACCTCTAGATTTTATTTTGAATTTTCCTTTTAATTGTCATTTTCATTTTTAAGCTTTTTACTTTTGAATTTAGATCTTAGAGAATTGATCTCTCTTCTTCCTTGTTCTTGCTTGAGCACTCTTTACTTTTCTTGCTTTGGATCTTGGGTGGAGAATTGAAGAAATTCTGTTTCAATCTCACCTTGAGATCTCTTGTTTACTTTCTCTGCATAATTGAATTTCAATTTCTGTTTACTGCATCTTCTTTTATTCTTCTTCTACACTTTCTGCATTTTACTTTTCTTTATTTCTTTTGCAATTGTTCTTGTTGGATCAAGGAAGGATTTGAGATCTAGACTTGTTTTCTAGTCTCTTCCACTCCTGAGATCTTTAACTTCTTTTAATTTGCTGCAATTTCAGCACAAGTCATTTTCTATTTTAATTTCTCAAGCATTTCTATTTTTCTGTTTAGATCTACTTTACTTTAATTCACCTTCTACTCTTCTGTTTAATTGCAATTCACTTGTTCTCGTTTAAATTCTGCAATCCCAATTCTCAATTCCTTTTATAATTCAGGCAATTTACATTTCTTGCACTTTAAGATTCAATCATTTACATTTCTTGCAATTTAAGTTTCTGCAATTTATATTACTTGCACTCTAAGATTCAGCATTTTTACTTCCTTTGCTCTTTAATTTACAGCAATTACCCCTCTCCCTTTACATTTCAAGCAATTTAGTTTCCGTCAAATACAAACAACTCAACCAATACTTGATTCGCTTGACTAAATCAACTACTAAACTAAAATTGCTCAATCCCTCAATCCCTGTGGGATCGACCTCACTCATGTGAGTTATTATTACTTGATGCGACCCGGTACACTTGCCGGTGAGTTTTGTGTTGGATCGTTTTCCACAACATCAGCTTAGCCAAGATCGCGTGCCTGACAACCACAAAGCGGTCTACATGATATTCAACGTAGTCATTGGACGACAGCTGGAGTATATTCTCTTGGATATCTAATACACGGACCGAGTCTGTGAGATTAGCATCTTCGTGGTATAGGCTAGAATTATTGGCAGCCATTCCTAGGATCTGAAAAGTCTAAATCTTGTCTGTGATATTCCGAGTAGGATCCAGGAAGAAATGACTGTGATAAGCTTCAAACCTGTGAATGTTGGGCGCAAGTGATAATGTGCAAAAGGATCAATGGATCCTATTCCGACGCTAGCGGGAACTGACAGATGATTAGCCATGCGGTAGCTGTACCTGATATTTTTCATCCGAGACGAGCAATCTGATAGTTGATTAGCCGTACAGAAACCATAGAGGAGCATTTTCACTGAGAGGATCTTACAGCTTGCCATGGAAGGAGGTAACGCGTGGTTGGAAGAAGGCAATAGGAAAGCATAAGTTCAGAAGCAACAAAGCATCTCTAGACGCTTATCTGAAATTCCCGCCAATGAATTACATAAGTACCTTTATCTTATTTTATGTTTTATTTATCTTTTAATTACTAAAATCTCATAACCATTTGAATCTGCCTAACTGAGATTTACAAGGATGACCATAGCTTGCTTCAAGCCGACAATCTCCGTGGGATCGACCCTTACTCACGTAAGGTATTACTTGGACGACCCAGTGCACTTACTGGTCAGCTGCACGGAGTTGTGAGAAAAGTGTGAGATCACGATTCCGTGTACCAAGTTTTTGGCGCCGTTGCCGGGGATTGTTCGAGTTTGAACAACTGACAGTTCATCTTGTTGCTCAGATTAGGTAATTTTATTTTATGTTTAAGCTTTTTGTTTTTATTCTTTTTATTTTCAAAAAATTCAAAAAAATTAAAAATATTTTCTTTAGAATTTTTAAGAACGAATTCTAGAGTTTCAGATGATATGTGAAGCCTGGCTGGCTGCTAAGCCATGTCTAATCTTTTGGACTGAGGCTTCCACATAAAGCTTGGTTGGCCATTTAGCCATGTCTAAAATTTTGGACCAAAGCTTTAGACTAACATTGCATGATTCCTGGAATTCTTACTAAAAATTTTGAATTTCTTTATTTTCTTTTTCCAAATAATTTTCAAAAAATACAAAAAAATTAATAAAACCATAAAAAAAACCAAAAATTTTATGTTTCTTGTTTAAGTCTTGTGTCAAATTTTAAGTTTGGTGTCAATTGCATGCCTTTAATTTTCTAAAATTTTTGAAAAAATTCATGCATGTGTTCTTCATTGATCTTCAAGTTGTTCTTGATGAATTTCTTTGTTTGATCTTTAAATTTTCTTGTTTTGTGTCTTTTCTTGTTTTTCATATGCATTTTAGAATTATTAGTGTCTAAAGATTAAAAATTTTTAAGTTTGGTGTCTTGCATATCTTTCTTTTCTTCAAAATTTTCAAAATTATGTTCTTGATGTTTATCATGATCTTCAAAGTGTTCTTGGTATTCATCTTGACATTCAAAGTGTTCTTGCATGCATTGTTTGTTTTGATCTTAAATTTTCATGTTTTGAGTCTTTTTGTTGTTTTCTCTCTCCTTATTAAAAATTCAAAAATAAAAAAAATCTTTCCCTTATTTTACTCATTAATTTCGAAATTTTGAATTGATTTGGTCAAAAAGTTTTAAATATTTGATTGTTTCTTGTTAGTCAAGTCAAAATTTCAATTTAAAAATTCTATCTTTTAAAATCTTTTTCAAATTTCTTTTAATATTTTTGAATTCTTTCTTAAATTTTGATTTTCAAAATTTTTTTCTTATTTTTATTTCATGATTTTCAAAATTAATGCTAATAATTAATGTTTTGATTCAAAAATTTTTAAGTTGTTAATTGCCTATTAAGAAAGGATCAATCTTTAAATTCTAGAATCATATCTTTTAGTTTCTTGTTAGTCAAGTAATCAACTTTAATTTCAAAAATCAAATCTTTTTAATTTCCTTTTCAAATCTTTTTTTCAAAATAAGATTTCAATCATATCTTTTTCAAAATTTAATTTCAAAATCTTTTTTTAACTTCTTATCTTTTCAAAATTGATTTTCAAATCTTTTTCAATTAACTACTTGACTTTTTGCTTGATTTTAAAAGTTTTCTATTTCAATCATATCTTTTTCAAACCTACCTAACTACTTTTCTCTCTCCAATTTTCGAAAATCACTAACCACTTTTTTAAAAATCTTTTAAATTAATTAATTTATTTAGTTTTCAAATTTTATTTTATTTCTTCCCTTAATTTTCGAATTCTAATTAATTAATTAAATAAAAATAAAAATATTTTTCTTCTCCCTCTTTTTAAATTTGAATTTCTTCTCTCTCTCATCTCTTACTATTTATTTATTTATTTACTAACACCTCTCTTCTTCTTAAAAATCCAAACCCTCTCCCTCTCTCTGTGTTCGAATTCTTCTTCTTCTCCCTTCTTCAATCTATTCTTCTATTCTTCTACTCACATAAAGGAATCTCTATACTGAGACATAGAGGATTCCTATTCTTTTCTGTTCTCTTTTTTTTCATATGAGCAGGAGCAAGGATAAGAACATTCTTGTTGAAGCTGATCCGAAACCTGAAAGGACTCTAAAGAGGAAGCTAAGAGAAGCTAAAGCACAACACTCTGGAGAGGACCTGACAGAATTTTCGAAAAAGAAGAAGAGATGGCCGAACCCAATAACAATGGTGGAGATGAAAGGAAGATGCTTGGTGACTTTATTGCACCCTCTTCTGACTTCTGTGGAAGGAGCATCTCAATTCCTGCAATTGGAGCAAATAACTTTGAGCTTAACCTTCAATTAGTTTCTCTAATGCAGCAGAATTGTAAGTTACATAGACTTCCATTGGAAGATCCTCATCAGTTCTTAGCTGAATTCTTGCAAATCTGTGACACTGTTAAGACTAATGGGGTTAATCCTGAGGTCTACAGACTTATGCTTTTCCCCTTTGCTGTATGAGACAGAGCTAGGACATGGTTGGACTCACAACCTAAAGAAAGCCTGAACTCTTGGGAAAAGTTGGTCAACGCCTTGGCCAAGTTCTTTCCACCTCAAAAGTTGAGCAAGCTTAGAGTGGAAGTCCAAACCTTCAGAGAGAAGGAAGGTGAATCCCTCTATGAAGCTTGGGAAAGATACAAGCAACTGATCAGAAGGTGCCCTTCTGATATGCTTTCAGAATGGAGCATCTTATGTATATTCTATGATGGTCTGTCTGAATAGTCCAAGATGTCATTGGATTACTCTACTGGAGGATCTCTTCATTTGAAGAAGACGCCTGCAGAAGCCCAGGAACTAATTGAAATGGTTACAAATAACCAGTTCATGTATACTTCTAAAAGAAATCCTGTGAATAATAGGACAACTCAGAAGAAAAGAGTTCTTGAGATTGATACTCTGAATGCCATATTAGCTCAGAACAAAATATTGACTCAGCAAGTCAATACGATTTCTCAGAGTCTGACTAAAATGCAAGCTATATCAGGCAGTACTAAAGATGCCTTCCCTGAAGGAGAAGCTTATGACCCTGAGAATCCTGCAATGGAAGAGGTAAATTACATGAGAGAATCCTATGGAAACACCTATAATCCTTCATGGAGGAATCATCCAAATATCTCATGGAAGGATCAACAGAAGACTAATCAAGGCTTCAATAATAATGGTGGGAGAAATAGGTTTGGCAATAGCAAGCCTTTTCCATCATCTTCTGAGCAATAGACAGAAAATTCTAAGCAGAGCAACTCTGACTTAGCAACCATAGTCTTTGATCTATCTAAGACCACTCTCAGTTTCATGACTAAAACAAGGTCCTCCATAAGAAATTTGGAGGCACGAGTGGGTCAACTGAGTAAAAGAGTCACTAAAATCCCTCCTAGTACTCTCCCAAGCAATACAGAAGAGAATTCAAAAAGAGAGTGCAAGGCCATAACTTTAACCAACATGGCCAAACCTGGAGAGGAAGAAAAGGCAGTGATTTCCAATGAGGAACACATCAATGGACGTCCACTGGCCACTAAGAAGTTCCCTATTGAGGAACCAAAGGAATCTGAGGCTCATATAGAGACTATAGAGATTCTGCTGAACTTACTGTTGCCATTCATGAGCTCTGATGAGTATTCTTCCTCTGAAGAGGATGAAGATATTATTGAAGAGCAAGTCGCTCAGTATCTAGGAGCAATCATGAAGCTGAATGCCAAGTTATTTGGTAATGATACTTGGGAGGATGAACCTCCATTGCTCATCAATGAACTAAATACCTTGGTTCAACAGAAATTACCTCAGAAGAAACCGGATCCCGAAAAGTTCTTAATACCTTGCATCATAGGCACCATGACCTTTAAGAAGGCTCTGTGTGACCTTGGGTCAAGTATAAACCTCATGCCACTCTCTGTAATGGAGAAACTAAGGATCTTTGAGGTACAAGCTGCTAAAATATCACTAGAGATGACAGACAATTCAAGGAAATAGGCTTATGGACTTGTAGAGGATGTCTTAGTAAAGGTTGAAGACCTGTACATCCCTGCTGACTTCAAAATCCTAGACACTGGGAAGGAAGAGGATGAATCCATCATCCTTGGAAGACCCTTCCTAGCCACAGCAAGGGCTGTGATTGATGTGGACAGAGGAGAGTTAGTCCTTCAATTGAATCTGGACTACCTTGTGTTTAAGGCTCAAGGATCTTCTTCTGTAACCATGGAGAGAAAGCATGAAAATCTACTCTCATTACAGAGTCAAACAAAGCCCCCACACTCAAATTCTAATTTTGGTGTTGGGAGGCCAACATCAAGCTCTGAGTCTCTGTGAAAGCTCTCTAAGAGCTCACTGTCAAGCTATTGACATTAAAGAAGCGCTTGTTGGGAGGCAACCCAATGTTATTTAATTATATTTATATATTTATTTTCCATTGCTATTTTATATTTTCTTTAGGTTGATGATCATGTGAACTCACAAAAACAAATGAAAAATCAAAAACAGAATGAAAAACAGCATCAAAAATAGCACACCCTGGAGGACAGGCTTACTGGCGTTTAAACGCTAGTAAGGATAGCAGAATGGGCGTTTAACGCCCAGCCTGGCAGCATTCTGGTCATTTAACGCCCAGCCTGGCAGCATTCTGGGTGTTAAACGCCAGAAATGGGCATCTGGCTGGCGTTTAACGCCAGAAATGGGCAGCAAAGTGGCGATTAACGCCAAGAAAGGTAGCAGAGCTGGTGTTAAATGCCAGGATTGGCACATAATGAGCATTTGAATGCCAGAATGGTGCAGGGAGCAGAATTCCTTGACACCTCAAGATCTGTAGATCCCACAGGATCCCCACCTACCCCACCTCTTCTTCTCTCCTCTTCACACCTTTCCATAACACTCTTCCCCAAATACCCTTGACCAATCCCATCAATAACTCTTCCCCAAATACCCTTCACCTATCAAATCCTACCCTCTTCTCCACATCCTCTTCACCACTCACATCCATCCATCATAAAACCCCACCTACCTCACCATTCAAATTCAAACCATTTCCCTCCCAAATCCACCCATTCTCACACGGATTCCCTCTCCCTCCTACCCTATAAATACCCCTCCTCACTACCTCAACTTTCACACATCAAAAAACACTTCTTTCCCCCTTGGCCGAACCACTCACCTCCCTCCATCTCCTCCATTCCTTCTTCTTCTACTCTTTTCTTTCCTCGAGCAAACCTTTTAAGTTTGGTGTGGAAAAAGCCTTGCTTTTTGTTTTTCCATAACCATCAATGGCACCTAAGGCCAGAGAAACCTCTAGAAAGAGGAAAGGGAAGGCAATTTCTTCCACCTTCGAGTCATGGAAGATGGAGAGATTCATCTCAAAGGTCCATCAAGACCACTTCTATGAAGTTATGGCCAAGAAAAAGGTGATCCCCGAGGTCCCCTTCAAGCTCAAAAAGAGTGAATATCCAGAGATCCGACATGAGATTCAAAGAAGATGTTGGAAAACTCTCACCAACCCAATCCAACAAGTTGGAATCTTAATGGTTCAAGAGTTCTATGCTAATGCATGGATCACTAGGAACCATGACCAAAGTGTGAACCCAAACCTAAAGAATTGGCTCACAATGGTTCAGGGGATTTACTTGGATTTCAGTCTGGAAAATGTGAGGTTAGCATTTAACTTGCCAATGATGAGAGGAGATCCTCATCCTTTCACTAGAAGGGTCAACTTTGATCAAAGGTTGGACCAAGTCCTTAGGGATATTTATGTGGAAGGAGCTCAATGGAAGAGAGACTCAAGAGGCAAGCCGGTTCAACTAAGAAGGCTTGACCTTAAACCCGTGGCTAGGGGATGGTTGGAGTTCATCCAACGCTCTATCATTCCTACTAGCAACCAGTCTAGATTTACAATAGACCGGGCTATCATGATCCGTAGTATCATGAATAGAGAGGAAGTAGAAGTTCATGAGATCATATCCCTAGAACTCTACAAGGTGGCGGACAAGCCCTCTACTTTGGCAAGGATAGCCTTCCCTCATCTTATTTGCACCCTATGCAATTCAGCTGAAATTGTCATAGAGAAAGACATCCTCATTGAAGGAGACAAGCCCATCACTAAGAAGAAGATGGAGCAAACAAGAGAGTCCACTCATGGACCTCAACAAGAGCATGAGGAAGCTCCTTATCTAGAAATCCCTGAGATGCCTCAAGGGATGCATTTTCCTCCATAAAACTATTGGGAGAAAATCAACACCTCCTTAGGAGAATAAAGTTCCAACATGGGACAACTAAGGACGGAGCACCAAGAGCATTCCATCATCCTCCAAGAAATTAGAGAGGACCAAAGAGCCATGAGAGTGGAGCAACAAAGGCAAGAAAGAGACATTGAGGAGCTCAAGCACTCCATAAGATCTTCAAGAAGAAGAACTAGCCGCCATCACTAAGGTGGACCCGTTCTTTAATTTCCTTGTTCTTATTTTTCTGTTTTTCGAAATTATGCTTTATGTTTTGTCTATGTTTGTGTCTTTATTACATGATCATTAGTGTCTAGTGTCTATGTCTTAAAGCTATGAATGTCCTATGAATCCTTCACCTTTCTTAAATGAAAAATATTTTTAATTGCAAAAGAACAAGAAGTACATGGTTCCGAATTCTATCTTGAAATTAGTTTAATTATTTTGATGTGGTGGCAACACCTTTTATTTTCTGAATGAATGCTTGAACAGTGCATATTTTTGAATTTGTTGTTTACGAATGTTAAAAATTTTTGGCTCTTGAAAGAATGATGAAAAAGGAGAAATGTTATTTGATAATCTAAAAAATCATATAATTGATTCTTGAAGCAAGAAAAAGCAGTGAAAAGCTTGCAGAAAAAAAATGGTGAAAAAAAAGAAGAAAAAGAAAAAGCAAGCAGAAAAAGCCAATAGCCCTTTAAACCAAAAAGCAAGGGTAAAAAGGATCCAAGGCTTTGAGCATTAATGGATAAGAGGGCCCAAAGGAATAAAATCCTGGCCTAAGCGGCTAAACCAAGCTGTCCCTAACCATGTGCTTGTGCCGTGAAGGTGTCAAGTGAAAAACTTGAGACTGAGCAGTTAAAGTCGTAGTCCAAAGCAAAAAGAGTGTGCTTAAGAGCTCTGGGCACCTCTAACTGGGGACTCTAGCAAAGCTGAGTCACAATCTGAAAAGGTTCACCCAGTTATGTGTCTGTGGCATTTATGTATCCGGTGGTAATATTGGAAAATAAAATGCTTAGGGTCACGGACAAGACTCATAAAGTAGCTGTGTTCAAGAATTAACATACTGAAATAGGAGAATCAATAACACTATCTGAATTCTGAGTTCCTATGGAAGCCAATCATTCTGAACTTCAAAGGATAAAGTGAGATGCCAAAACTGTTCAGGAGCAAAAAGGCTACTAGCCCCGCTCATCTAATTGGAACAAAGTTCATTGATAAGTTTGGAATTCATTGTATATTCTCTTCTTTTTATCCTATTTTATTTTTAGTTGCTTGGGGACAAGCAACAATTTAAGTTTGGTGTTGTGATGAGCAGATAATTTATACCCTTTTTGGCATTATTTTTACATAGTTTTTAGTATATTTTAGTTACTTTTTATTATATTTTTATTAGTTTTTATTCAAAAATCACATTTCTGGACTTTACTATGAGTTTGTGTGTTTTTCTATGATTTCAGGTATTTTCTGGCTGAAATTGAGGGACCTAAGCAAAAATCTGATTCAGAGGCTGAAAAAGGACTGCAGATGCTGTTGGATTCTGACCCTGCTGCACTCGAAATGGATTTTCTGGGACTACAGAAGCCCAATTAGTGCGCTCTCAATTGTGTTGGAAGGTAGACATCCTGGGCTTTCCATCAATATATAATAATTCATACTTTGTCTGAGATTTGATGGCCCAAACTGGCGTCCAAAGCCAGCCTAAAACATCTTGGCATAAAACGCCCAAACAGGCACCAAAGCTGGCGTTTAACTCCAGGAACAGCCTATGCACGTGAAAACTTTAATGCTCAGCCTAAGCACACACCAAGTGGGCCCCGGAAGTGGATTTCTGCACTATCTGCACTTAGTTACTCATTTTCTGTAAACCTAGGTTACTAGTTTAGTATAAAAACTACTTTTAGAGATTTATTTTACATAATCGAGCTTTTGATCATTGTACACGTTTGGAGGCTGGCCTCACGGCCATGCCTAGACCTTTTTCACTTATGTATTTTCAACGGTGGATTTTCTACACCCTATAGATTAAGGTGTAGAGCTCTGTTGTTCTTTATGAATTAATGCAATTACTACTATTTTCTATTCAATTCACACCTACTTCTCCAAGATATACTCTCGTACTTAATTCAGTTAAGTCAAAATGAAGGGGTGACCCGTGACAATCACCCAAATCTTTGTTACTCACTTAGCCAAGATCGCGTGCCTGACAACCACAAAGTGGTCTACATGATGTTCAACGTAGTCATTGGACGACAGCTGGAGTATATTCTCTTGGATATCTAATACACGGACCGAGTCCGTGAGATTAGTATCTTCGTGGTATAAGCTAGAATTATTGGCAGCCATTCCTGGGATCCGGAAAGTTTAAACCTTGTCTGTGGTATTCCGAGTAGAATCTGAGAAGGAATGACTGTGATGAACTTCAAACCTACGAATGTTGGGCGCAAGTGACAATGTGCAAAAGGATCAATGGATCCTATTCCGACGCTAGCGGGAACCGACAGATGATTAGCCATGCGGTAGCTGTACCTGGTATTTTTCATCCGAGACGAGCAATCCGATAGTTGATTAGCCGTTTAGAAACTGTAGAGGACCATTTTCACTGAGAGGATCTTACAGCTTGCCATGGAAGAAGGTAATGCATGGTTGCAAGAAGGCAATAGGAAAGCAGAAGTTCAGAAGTAACAAAGCATCTCCAAACGCTTATCTGAAATTCCCACCAATGAATTACATAAGTACCTTTATCTTATTTTATGTTTTATTTATCTTTAAATTATTAAAACCTTATAACCATTTGAATCTGCGTGACTGAGATTTACAAGGATGACTGATGAGCGAATAATTTATACCCTTTTTGGCATTATTTTTACATAGTTTTTAGTATGATTTAATTACTTTTTATTATATTTTTATTAGTTTTTATTTAAAAAATAATATTTATGGACATTACTAGGAGTTTGTGTGTTTTTCTATGATTTCAAGTATTTTCTGGCTAAAATTGAGGGACCTGAGCAAAAATATGATTCAGAGGCTGAAAAAGGACTGCAGATGCTGTTGGATTCTGACCCTTCTAAACTCAAAGTGGATTTTCTGGAGCTATGAAAGCTCAATTGGCGCGCTCTTAATTGCGTTGGAAAGTAGACATCTTGAGCTTTCCAGCAATATATAATAGTCCATACTTTGTACGAGATTTGATGGTCCAAACTGGCGTTCAAATTCAGCCTAAAACATCTTGGCGTAAAACACCCAAACTGACACCAGAATTGGAGTTAAACGCCCAAACTGGCGCCAAAGCTGGTGTTTAACTCCAAGAAAAGCCTAAGCACAAAAAAGCTTGAATGCTCAGCCCAAGCACACACCAAGTGGGCCCTGGAAGTGGATTTCTACACTATCTGCACTTAGTTACTTATTTTCTGTAAACCTAGATTACTAGTTTAGTATAAGAACTACTTTTAGGGATTTATTTAAGAGTCTTTTGACCATCTTTTGGAATATAGGTAATCATAGACTATCATTTGGGAGGCTGGCCTCACGGCCATGCCTAGACCTTTTTCACTTATGTATTTTCTATGGTGGAGTTTCTACACCCCATAGATTACGGTGTGGAGCTCTGCTGTTCTTCATGAATTAATGTAATTACTACTGTTTTTCTATTCAATTCATGCCTACTTCTTCTCCAAGATATACTCTCGTACCTAATTTAGTTAAGTCAGAATGAAGGGGTGACCCGTGACAATCACCCAATCTTCGTTACTCGCTTAGCTAGGATCGCGTGCCTGACAACCACAAAGCAGTCTACATGATGTTCAACGTAGTCATTGGATGACAGCTGGAGTATACTCTCTTGGATATCTAATACACGGACCGAGTCCGTGAGATTAGTATCTTTGTGGTATAGGCTAGAACCATTAGTAGCATTCCTGAGATTGGGAAAGTCTAAACCTTGTCTGTGGTATTCCGAGTAGGATCTGGGAAGGGATGGCTGTGACGAGCTTCAAACTTGCGAATTTTGGGGACAGTGATAGTGTACAAAAGGACAATGGTCCTTGATAAACCACTATTTTATGGTTTATATTGTGTTTAATTGTGTGGTGTTACCATGATCTTTACCCACTTATTCATTAAATTAGCATGCATTTAGATTTCCTTCCTGAATTTATTACATGTTTGAAAACTGCTTCCTAGAGACTTTAATTATTTATTTTTAATTCTCCTTTATTCCATTCGATGCCGTCATCTGTGTGTTGAGTGTTTAGACTTTACAGGGCATGAATGAGTTGGAGATTGGAAAGGAAGCTAGCAAAAATGGAAGGAACACAAGAATTTGAGGAGATAACCAGCGAGAAGTGACGCGGTCGCATGGCTCATGCGACCGCGCGAAGGAGAGCAAATCGCAGTGACGCGGCCGCATGGCTCACGCGGCCGCGTGGATTGGAAAAGTTATGGTGACACGGTAGCGTGGACGACGCTAACGCGTGGCGAGGAAAAACGCGAATGACGTGTCCGCATGGATGACGCGATCGCGTGACATGTGCGATCTGCATAATCTGCAGAATTCGTTGGGGGCGATTTTGGACCCTATTTCGACCCAGTTTTCGGCCCGGAACAGCAGACTAGAGTCAGAGAACATGCAGAAACAAATAACACATTCATTCAGAGACAGTTTTAGATCTAGTTTTACTCTCTTAGGTTTTTCTCTCTAGGTTTTAGAATTTTAATTTTCAATTGGTCTTAGCATTGGAACATTGAGAAGAGTTATTCCCTCATCAAGACTTCGTCATTCTAGTTCGTTTTCTCAACTTGGTTTTATTCTTCCATGTTCCTTGTTTTGTTCAATTTTGTTATTTGAATACTTTTATGATTATTTAATGCAAGGATTATTTCTTTTTAATTTAAATTCAATTCCAATAATCATGTCTTCTTTTAATTCCCTTTCATATGCTATGGATTTATTATTTACAATGTGTGAGTAGTTTCTTTACTTGATGGGGAGTTGATTAAAAAGGAACTCTTGAGTTGGAACGATTGAGAGAAAATTTGTAATTGGGTTAATTGTTGGATTGTTATCCTGTCACCAACGCCAATCCCTTTGAACTAAGTGGGTTGCAACTTGTGAACAGATCTAGCATCCCAACTTGTTTGACTTTCCCTTACATAGTAAAGGATAACCAAACAAAGCAACCATTAATTATAAATCAATCTTAAAATCATTCCATCCATAATAGAGATTCCAACTAATCAACTCCCAGTCAAGGCTTTTATTCATATTATTTAAATTTCCTCAATTTACATCCCAATTTACTTAGCTCAACTTCTTGGAACATCTGATTAATAAGGTAGCACACTTTTCTGCAACTCGTTGGGAGACGACCTGGGACTTAAAACTCCCAGTAATTTTTAATTGAAATTCTCTGTGACATACTTTTAAATTGATAGGCAGATTTTCGGTGAGTTAAGAACTATACTTGCAACGTAACCATTTTAATAATTTTTAATTCACCAGCTTCTGCGGCTCATCAGTCCTATTCCGACGCTAGCAGGAACCAACAGATGATTAGTGATGTGTGAACTTTTGTTGATATAGAATTTTCTCAATTGAATGAATTCTGATTGCAAGTATAGTTCTAGACCAACAAAGAGTCCTCACATACAAAAATTTAGGTTGTCACATGTACAAACCCCAAATAAGAATTAACCGGAGTATTTGGACTCCGGGTCGTCTCACGAGGAATTGCAATGAAGTGAATAATTATTGGCTATGAAGGAACAAGGGGGTATGATTGATAAAGGGGCAAGGAAGTAAATGGACAAGAATTTAAATGACAAGAAGGGTAAATCAAGCAAGTAACTAAAGAAACCAAGTAATAAAGAGAGACATTCATGGCAAGAATTGAGATCATAGGCTTTCTATCCTAGTCATACATTGATTAATTCATCTTATTTAGTCAACTCCAACAAACGGAAGAAGGTATCATGTCATCTTCACATAGGGAGAATGTCAGACAAGACTAATTAAAAATGTCACAAATATAAACAAGAATTTATCTTATTACGTCATCTCCAACATTGGAAGAAGATATAGGTTATCTTCCATGAGAGAAAGTCTAACATGACTAGCTAATCTCAATCCAAAATTTCTAATCATCTCACTAAGTGAATTAGCAAGAGATTAGATTCAATGGAAACAATACTAGCTAACAATTCTAGATCACCAACATAAGTTGGGTTTTCATGACTCAAGATTGCCTAATTACTCTTTCCAAGCCAAGAATGCTCAAAATATACTCTAAAATCCAACCAAGCATTTTGTCAAACACTTGGTGGGTACAAATGGAAAGCATGGTAAAAATGCAAGAATAATAAAATCTAATAACTACCAATTGCAAAGAAAGTAAATCAACAACTTAATTCATCAATGAAATAAACATCAACATCAAATTGCATTAAATGTAAACTCAATCCAACATGAGTTCATCATCATAAAAGAGTGTAAAATGAGAAATTAACATGATAATTAAGAAAATCAAGATGTAGAAAAGAGAAATTATAGAAGAAACAAGATGAGATCAAGGAATTAAACATGGATCTATGGCAATTTAACCTAATCCTAACCTAATTCTAGAGAGAAGAGGGAGCTTCTCTCTCTAGAAACTACTCTACATGATGCTAACACCTCCTGTAACGACCCAATTTTTAGTACGCCTAGGACATACCAGAAACTAAGTGCTACCAATTTGTCATCCTAATTATTATCTATTGTTTATTATATGAGCCTGATTCGTTGTTAAAAGCATAGTTAGTTAGCAAGGTACTTTTTTTTTTGAAAATGTTTGAATTAATAAACAGAATCATTTATAATCAATTCATAAATAATAACAGATAAAACAGTTATAAACAACCACACATAAATACATCACAAGTAGTTGACAACATTCGGTGATTCAGCCTTTATTAGCATATAAACTGTCAGTTAGAACACCCCTAGATATAGCTAAATAATATCTATATACATATATATGTATATACAACATCCCAGGTCCTAACCTGTTCAAGAGGTCCCTAAGCTGGCACCTAGGCTAGCCTATACTCTATACTCACCTAATCCCTCTAAACTACTAAAGCGAGGGAAAGTACGTTCTAGGTCTTCAAAACTCAAGTCAAGAGGAACGTCATCAAAAGATAGAACATCATCTGCTACTCTTCTGCACGATCAGACTTTTCCACAGGACGTCTCTCTGGTACCTCATGAAGTAGCCACACAATAGAAATCTCGTACACAGGATTTAGGTTAAAGTGCGCATACGAACGAGGTGCAGACGTTGGCTGGTCTCACAGTATATTCATATAATCAGAGAACGATATTCACCCTAGACTCAGAAGACTACCTATAGTGGAATCCCTTTTTGCGTACAATCGTCAGCGAACTACGGAAAGAAACTCTTACTTCCATCTGAAGGGGAAAGGGAGAGAGAAGGGGTAAGAACTGGGGAGTTCTTAGTAGGGTCGGGGTTATTAGTTACGTTCATTTATTTGGGGTTATTAGTAGACGGATAACATAATATAGCGCAGCAGTAAACAGAAAATAAAGATAGAAAGAGAAAGTAGAGACAATAGAAAGCAGAACACAAACAAAAGAATACAAGAAAATAAAACACAGAAATGGCATACAAGCAGACAAACATAAAGAAGTAGATCACACACAGAAAGGAATGCAACAGAGAATGATGCGCAGACAAGAATGATGCATGTCTAGCCCTAGCGCAGGCCATGAGCTCATGTGTTGGTTAGCACCTGCATTACTTTTTACCACCCGTAACTTTTAATATTTCTACTTTAACCACCCTAACTTTCAGAAATTACCAAATAACCCCCCAAACACCAAAATATTTACTTCCTTTCCCTTTTATGGATCAAAAAGGTGTTCTTAATTGTTCTTCATCACACTCAAAGTGTTCTTCATGTTCTTCATAAATTCTTCAGATTCTTTCTCTGTTTTTACCCGTTTTTCAGTCTTTCAGCAACCGATTTTTACCATAATTCAAAATAAAATTGCAGCCACTAAAACCCCATATTTTCTACATGATTTCAACACAAATTGATCCTCAATTTAAGCTTAGGGTTTCATTTTTCCAGCTGCCCCAAGAACATGAACTTTAAAGCTTGAATTTCATCAAATTTCATCAAAATTTCACCAAATTTTCACCAAGAATCAATCATATATGCAACCAATTTTTAGCACAGCCAAATCATACAACATTCACACAACTCAAACACAAATAATCAAGATTAATTTCGTGACACCCTACCTAGTTTTGCTGCTCCTAATTCGGTTAAACTTTCAGGTGGTCCTTAAGCACTTTTTCCTCCTAAATCACATCAAGAACAACTTTAAATCCAAAAACTCTCAACTGACCAAATCTCACTCAGTATGTTAGGGAGAGATATCTCACCTTAGACCTGCTGGAAATTCACGTTTCTTGGCCCTCAAGTCAAGTTAAGCATGATTCCTAAGGAAGAACATCAAGAAAACACATGTTTTGCATGGTTTTCCTTGAAAACCGAATTGAAATGGGAGGGAGACAGCCATCTCATCTTATTTCCATCCTTGATACGTTACATGGTTATGTAGAGGAAGAAGAGAGGATCATTTTGGTGAAATCGGAGTTTTGATTTGAGTTTTAGTTCAAAAGAAATCAAGCTTTGAAGATTAAGTGTTCATGAAAGTTTCTCTCTTTTCTCTCTTGTTATTTTTGGCCAAAATGATGAAATGAGACAGCCTTGGAGGTCTTGGGGTGTAAGGTGAGTTGTGATTGGTTGGCTTGGAGGTGGATTAAAATAATATTAAAATATCTCTGGTGTACAACTACTAAAACTAGGTGTACCGGAACACTCGTAAAAATATCTCTAAAAATTATTTTCTGAGCTACTAGCATAAATGACACTAGTAACATATTTATTATGAGAATAGAACATGTATAATGAGGCCTTAGTGTAACATCCCGCATTTTTGAAAATATAATTATAAATAAATTGTGATTTTACTTTATTAAGTTTAAACTTTATTCTATTAGAAATTATTCCTTTATAAAATCCCTAATTTCTAACCCCAATTTTCAAATTGAATCAGAAACCCTAATTACCAAATTGATTGAGAAACCCTAACCCTAGCCCCCTCACCACAGCCGCACCTACCCCCATTCACGCCTTCAGTGCAACAATTTCAGAAACGGGAAATTAGAGAGGGAGAGTAAGGGAACGGAGAAGAGAAGAGAGGAAGCGGGACTTGTCGCCGTCACTGCCACCATCCTGGAACACGCCGCCGACGCCGTTGCAGAGAGAAGCGGATGAAGTACCATCGTGCTCCTTGCCGCTGCTGTCGAACAGACTCGTTCGAGAAGAGAGAGTGCCATGAGCCAGGGACGACGCGAGGAAGAAGAGGAGTCGTCGCACCCAGCCGCTGTGTAGCTCGCCATCACCGGCGTCTCACCGCCATCGCTATGGAGACCGAACGTCGTCGATCTTCCTGCCGCAACCTTGGAGTCCGCCCCATCATTGAGGAAGACAGAGATGAGGGAGGAGCTGTGAACGCGCCGTGGTGGTTGCCGTCGCCACTGCCTAGGTTCCTGTGGTCCAAGTTGCCATTGATGGAGAAGACGCCACTGAGGAGCAGAGCCTCTATTTCGTGCCAGTCACGACGGAGCAACTACGGATGTTGCTATCTTGCTGCCACTGAAGGTCCATCGCCGCCAATCCACGCCGCTGCTGAAGATGGTAAGCCAAACTGTCGTCCTTGTTGCTGGAGAAGACCACCGGAGTTGCTGTTCTGGCTCTGGTCTATTACTTTATTTGATTCTGTTCCATTTACACACTTCCTTTGTCACTGCCATCCTTGTTAACGATTTAACTTTTTAGTACATTCCTTGTCCTGAATTTTCCAGAGTTGTGTTTGCTCTTGCTTCCTATTTGATTCAAATCCTTTGTCCTGTTGCAACCATCGTCGCTGCCTTAAGAAAATGAGACTGCTATTATTCCGGTTAATGCTCCTGTTGCCGCCGTTTCCTCGTTCTGTTATTATTGTCTAATTGAGGTAAGGCATTCTGGCTCTTGCTTCAATTTGAGTTAGCATGGAGTTTATAGAATTTTTATTATTATCCTATTTGAATTCACCGTTTCTGATTGCTGCCGTGACCACCTCACGATGCTGCTGGTTCTGTTTGAAAACGGCTGCTACTTCTGGAATCCCAGATCGGAGAGGAGAGGAGGCGTTTAATTTTGTCATTGTTGCTGCCATGAAAATAGATGCTGGAAACTGCTAATGGAGCAGCTGCGTTTAGTGATTTTTGCGAGTTTCGACTTTGAGGTAGGGGGTTTAAAACGATTTCAATTTAAGAATGCCTGCAAGGTTTATTGAATAACTGCAAATAGATTTAATAGCTGTGAGTAATTGATTGATTATGTAATTATTGAATTGTGGCTGAAATTGTGATTGGAATGGTTGAGATTGTGATTTGGAATTGTTGATTTGTGATATTGATTGATTATGTGGATTGGGAATTGCTTGATGACTAATTGTTGAGAATTTTTAAATTTTAATGGGTTATGTTGGATTTGTTGCCGTTGAGTTGTTATTTGGTATATTGTAATGAACTTGGTGTTTGATTTGGAATTGGTTTTGAGGGGTTTTGAAGGGTTGGATTTTGAATACTAAATAGATTGCTGAAAAACTGATTTTTGAAATTAAAAGGTGACTTTGGAAGTGAATTCGTTATTCAACGATAATCGAAATGATATAAGAGCAAAGGCTGAGTAAAGTATAATAAAAGTTGTTGTTGGGACTCAATTTTGAGAAGTTTGAATTAACTATAGAACTAGTTATGATTCTTCAAAGTTAAACTGTAAAACTTGATTTTCTGCATTATTTTTAAAGGAAGCCGGAAACTTTGAAAAACTATAACTATTTCTGTGATTATCGGAATTGTGTGGGACCAAGTCCGGATTGAGCGTGGGGATATAGGGAACTGGACTGCTGAATTTGAGACTTTTTCACTAAGTTTATGATTTATGGTGAATTTTTGAATCATGGATGTCAAAACTGGTTTTTCTGCAGAATGTTTAACGTAGCAGCAACTTGATTCCTCTATTGGAAATTTTGCAGTTTGAATTTTGAAATAGAACCAATTTTAAATAAAACTTCGTTCCTATTATTTTAATACCGTAAATTTTCAGAACAATTGGACTTGTAGTTTTAAAGATATGAATTTTTGAAGGATGATGCATTATGCAGAAAAAGCCAGATTCTGTTTCCTTAAATTAGTAACTTTGGGAGTTTGTAACTTTTGATCCTTGATAGATATTGAGATGCAACCAATTGAAGGTGAAAATTAAGTATGTTTAGTATATGTGATTTAAATTTCAGGATTTTCTATGTTTTAATAAGTGAGTTATGGGACTTGGAAGAGGTTGTGTTCAATGATTTGTAAAACAGAATTCTGCAGAAAATTACCTAACTTCCAAGCTACGTAACTCCTTCATTAAAAATGGTATGACCCTGGAACCAATTGAGAAAGAAATTTGGATGAGTTATGTTTAACCACATTAATTTTGAAGGTAGTTGGATTTAATTTGGATTTTATATGAAATTTCAAATGTTGTATGGTGCTGCTGTCTTCTGGTTTTAAAACACTGCAGAACAGTCACGGTTTTGCTTAAATTCCCGAAGCTATAGTCAGCGAAAAATTATGATTTTTAATTTAATAGAAAGCTTAATCCGAGACGGTCGCATGGATATAAAGTTTGCGCAATTCCAAATTTATTTGATATTTTACAAAACAAAATGGAAATCAGGCTGCCAAGTTGTGTTGGTAATTATTTTGGATATGGAATTTAAGAAATAGATTTTCTATTATCAAATATTTTTGAGAATATATTGTTGTAGCAAATGCTAAAAGAGGCTGATGAATTGTTGAGAAAGAAGGAACCCGTAAAGGTGGATAAGTCCTATTTTTAAAGGAGATTATGTCCAAATTTTTATAAAAAATATAAGGACTTAATCAAGATAAATATTCAAGGCTTATTTAAAAATAATAACTCCAATGATTCTTTTAAGAAAAGAATATTTGATCTATGAGATTGTTGGTAGGGGCGTGGGTCTAGTCCCGCTTGCTCAGTGCGTAAACCATTATGCAGGGATGGTGGTTTTGTCCCGCCTGCAGTGAGGACGGTGGTTTTATCCCGCTCACGTATTGATAAATTGTTCAGCAAGGACGGTGGTGTGATCCCGCTTGCATATTATTTTATGTACCCAGTAAGGATGGTGGTTTAATCCCGCCTACTGTGGAGGCAAGGATGGTGGTTTAATCCCGCTTGCGTGTTCCGGGCAAGGATGGTGGTTTAATTCCCGCTTGTCTATGGAACCTACGGATAAGGATGGTGGTCTAATCCCGCTTATCCGAGTCGAGTCTGGCAACATAACCGACGCGTGAGCTCATGGCCAGTAGGACAGGCATGCATCATATGCATCTATATGACATTGTTTGGGTGTGTATATTGTAATTGGTTTGCCTAAGTGAATAATTCTGTTTAACTGCTAGTTGCTATACTTGATGTAATTGCTCTTGATTGTGTTTGAACCTCATTACTTGTGTTTGTAACTGATTGGCTGGATTGTGGTGAATTGGGTGTTGATTGAGTTGTTTGGGCCTAAGGCCGTGACTGGTACGTTTGAGGTCTAGTTTTGTATAAAGTATCTGACTGGTTTAGCATAGACTTAATGAACCTATGCTTGGAGCAGGATGATCATTTATACCGCGTAGGTAACTTCTTTTATGTTATGGTCTAGTAAGGTATGAAAAATCAAACTGGTTCATCATAGACTTAATGAACCTATGACTGGGACAGGTTGGTCATTCATACAGTCTAGGGAACTTTTAAAAGTTTTCCAAGAAAAATATGAATTTAGGATATTGAGTAATTAACTAATGCTTTTAAAGAAAGTTAGTTTCCTTTTAGATGTCTATCAATGCAGTTAACTATTTGCGCTTTATTCTTTACTTTCACGGCATTCTCGACCTCTACTGAGAACATGTGGTTTGGTTCTCACCCCCAAATTTTCCACCCTTTCAGCGACAGGTTTGAAGACGCAATTTGAAGCTGCGAGCGATCTGTAGGCTTTCTTTATGGTTTTAATTGCTTTCATAGAATTCCCTCGCTCTTGTCCTTTGAGATTTTATTTTACATAGAGGGGTAGGTTTAGTATATTGTATTTGAGTTTTATTTGGTCTCTTTTGTATAAGAATTATTATCAATAATATTTATGTGATTATTATTATTTGTGAATGTTTGAATTATGACTTTAATGAAAAAAAAAAATAATTTTCTGGCATTTTCTTAAAACTGAAACGCGAACTCGATACAAAGGCTTGTTAATTAAGTAGTTAATACTAGAAAAGGTTACATAATGTTCTTTCTAGTAGAAATACCCTGACTTAAGCAAGGTATTTTGCTGGACGGGACGTTACACTTAGCATTGCTAAATTCATCAGAGAGTGCTGGTGCTAAGCTGCACCAGTGAACCGTAAACCCGGTTAAACCGATTTTCTGTTTTTAACAAAAACCGACTAGGTAACCTTATAATATCATTCAAGCATTTTCTAATACTAATATAATGATAATATTATACTATTATCTCTCTCCTCTCATGAATCGAGTCCGGTTCGTCAAACAGAGACTATTTACGAAAATCTGAATCAAAACTGCCAACCGATACGATTCAAAAAAAAGGTTCTTCGCGATTGCATTATCGAGCTTGCCTCGTCAAATCATTTCGTAACTGTACTGTCTTTGGTTGTAAAACGTGACTCTTGTCAGGAATATATTTCTTAAGTTGTGAGACATGAAAAACATCATGATGGTTTGATAAATAAGGAGGAAGGACTATTTGATAAACTACTAGACCGACTCTTTTAAGTATTTGGAAAGGTTCTATGTATCGTGGGTTAAGCTTTTTAGTCTTAAGGGCTCTACCTATTCCAGTAATCGAGGTTACTTCTTGAAAGACACAGTTTCCGTCACTAAACTCTAAGGGTCTACGTCTATTATCGGCATAGCCCTTTTGACGGCCTTGTGCTGTCTGGATCTTCCGACGAATCTCCTTTATCTTCTCAGTAGTTTCATACACTAAGTCTGGACCTAAGACACTAGCTTCTCCATCGTCATTCCAACACAATGGTGTCTGACATCTTCTTCCATAGAGAGCTTCATATGGTGCCATCCCGATACTTTATTGGAAACTGTTGTTGTAGACGAATTTGACCAAAAGCAAATACTTATCCCAGCTGCTTTGGTTGTCTATCATACATGATCGTAACATGTCTTCTAACGTTTGGATTGTCTGCTCTGATTGTCCGTCTATCTGAGGATGGTATGCTATACTCGTGTGCAATTCTGTTTCCAACGCTTTCTGAAAAGCTCCCTAGAATCTAGTAGTAAACCTCGAAACTTGATCTGAGACAATTTATGAAGGTATCCCATGTAGTCATACGATTCCTTGAATATATATTCGTTCCAGCCTTTCTAAAGTATAATCAACTCGAATCGGAAGGAAGTGCGCTGACTTTGTCAACCTGTTCACAATTACCTAGATGGCATCGTGTCCAGTTGAGGTCCTTGGCAATCTCGTGACAAAATCCATAGAAATCTGGTCCCATTTCCATTGTGGTATTTCTAAGGGTTGCAGGGTTCCTGACAGCTTCTGATGTTCCACCTTCATCTTCTGGCAGGTTAAACATTTTGAGACATAATCAACTACTTCTTTCTTTAAGCCCGGCCACCAGAACATTTGTTTCAAATCTCGATACATCTTTGTCACTCCAGGATGCATAGAAAATCTACTTTGGTGAGCTTCAGCAAGAATCTTTTGTCGCAATTCTCCAGAGTTAGGCACACAAATTCTTTTCTTGTACCTCCATAGGCCACTACGATCCTATCTCACAGCTTCTTCAGCTCTGCAAGCAATGGTGACATCCAGTACAATGCTATGGAAATCGGTCCGGCTCCAGGTACTAGATCAATGCTGAATTCTATCTCTCGCTGAGGAGAAGACTCAGGTATGTCGTCCAAGAAAACATCAGGAAATTCCTTCATCATTCAGATTCGTTCTAAGCTTAATTCACTATCATTCGAGCTAGCCGCTAACAGAACGTACCCCTCACAATCACTCCCGCCTAAGGTAACTCTTACAGAATTCAGATATAAGGTGTGGGACAGAAATGGTTTAGTACATAGACTATCAGATGGAATAACAGCAGTTCTTTTAAAATAATCAAGGAAAAGATGATACTTAGATAACCAATCTAATCCTAAAATAACTTCAAAACCATATAGAGGCAAACAGATTAGATGGTGTATAAAAGTCCTGTTCCTAATAGCGAATGGTACTTGCAGGCACACTAAACTGGTCAAAGCATTTTGGGATGCAGGTGTATGGACAATCAAGTAAAAATTCAATTTAAAGAAATATAATCCTAACTCGTGAGCAATAGTTAGAGAAATAAAGAATGCAATGCACCCGAATCATACAGTACAGTTAGAAATCGATTCTTGACATAACCTGACCTTGAATGAGGGCGTTCGATTGCACAACATCGTCACTAGTGATAGCAAACAATCGTCCTTGTTGCTGGGTTCTAACTGAATTTTGAGTAAATCCATTCGGACAATCCTTGGCAATATGTCCAAGTTCTCCACAAGCATAGCAGTTAGGTGATCCAAACTGGCAAGACCTGTTACTATGCTCTTTTTCGCATTACTTACATGCAGTGTTTATGTAAGCCTGATGGGCTCGTTTACCATTGCATTGCCTTACTTTACCTCCATTCTTACCCGTATGGCGAGCAGTAATGTTACCAACTTATAGGTTCTTATGCTGTCGTATGCCACGCGCTTTAAAATGCACCCTTCTCCCAACTGCCTGATGATTGCTAAGACACCTTGGTAGAAATCCTTGGCGACTCACCTTGGCCACAGTCACTTTCTTAATACATTCTTCCACTAACTTGCTCTTGTTGACTAATTCAGCAAAATTACGTATCTCCAGCGGAACTATTGAACTCATCAGATCATCACGAAGGCCTCCTTCAAACTTCAAGCACTTCCATTCTTCAAAGTCAGCAAGATTCCCTTGACAGATCTTAGAGAAACGACACAAGTCATCGAAATTACGAGCATACTCAGCAACAATCATATCCCCTTGCCTCAGTTGCATAAGCTCTATCTCTTTAGCATCACGCACTGCTCCCAGAAAATACTTTTTATAAAATTTGTCCCTAAAGATATCCTAAGGAATGTCATTTTTATTCGGTTGTAGCAGTCGCTGTATTCCCTGCCACCAGTACTCAGCTTCTCCCTCGAGCATATAAGTAGCAAACTCCACGTGTTGTCCTTCCGGAACATGTTGCGCTCGCAGTGATCGTTCAATAGCTTGAAACCAGTTGTCAGCATCCGTCGCAACGAGTGTGCCTTTAAACTTAGGCGGTTTAACCTTCAGAAAAGTCGCAAGGGTCATAGGTCTTTCGAAATGCCCCAAGTTATTGTCATCATTCCCATTTCTCACTCCAAGACGTTCAACAGCCCTAGCCGCTGTTACCGCAGCTTCACGCACTACTTCAGCCGCGTTGTTTATGGTAGCCATAAACGTTTCCTGTTTCCTTCTCATAGTTAACATTAGGAATTCCTTCCTGTACGCCTTGTCTCCGTGAACCCATTGTAGTCTTGTTCACACCAAACAATCATTGTTAAGGTGATCAGTCTTAACACTTCAAGTCAAGTGTGAACATTCCCAAAATGAAAACACAGAGACAATCATGCAACATATATCACTGGGATATCCTATACGCATGAGACACACAACAGAGTATGCAATGAAGCATAGTCAGTCCACTCCCCAGGCTCTACTGGGAACGAACTGCTCTGATACCAAATTGTAACGACCCAATTTTCAGTACGCCTAGGACATACCAGAAACTGAGTGCTACCAATTTGTCATCCTAATTAATATCTATTGTTTATTATATGAGCCTGATTCGTTGTTAAAAGCATAGTTAGTTAGCAAGGTACTTTTTTTTTTGAAAATGTTTGAATTGATAAACAGAATCATTTATAATCAATTCATAAATAATAACAGATAAAACAGTTATAAACAACCACACGTAAATACATCACAAGTAGTTGACAACATTCGGTGATTCAGCCTTTATTAGCATATAGACTGTTAGTTAGAACACCCCTAGATATAGCTAAATAATATCTATATACATATATATGTATATACAACATCCCAGGTCCTGACCTGTTCAAGAGGTCCCTAAGCTGGCACCTAGGCTAGCCTATACTCTATACTCACCTAGTCCCTCTAAACTACTAAAGCGAGGGAAAGTACATTCTAGGTCTTCAAAACTCAAGTCAAGAGGAACGTCATCAAAAGATAGAACATCATCTGCTACTCTTCTGCACGATCAGACTTTTCCACAGGACGTCTCTCTGGTACCTCATGAAGTAGCCACACAATAGAAATCTCGTACACAGGATTTAGGTTAAAGTGCGCATACGAACGAGGTGCAGACGTTGGCTGGTCTCACAGTATATTCATATAATCAGAGAACGATATTCACCCTAGACTCAGAAGACTGCCTAGAGTGGAATCCCTTTTTGCGTACAATCGTCAGCAAACTACGGAAAGAAACTCTTACTTCCATCTGAAGGGGAAAGGGAGAGAGAAGGGGTAAGAACTGGGGAGTTCTTAGTAGGGTTGAGGTTATTAGTTACGTTCATTTATTTGGGGTTGATTAGTAGACGGATAACATAATATAGCGCAGCAGTAAATAGAAAATAAAGATAGGAAGAGAAAGTAGAGACAACAGAAAGCAGAACACAAACAAAAGAATACAAGAAAATAAAACACAGAAATGGCATACAAGCAGACAAACATAAAAAAGTAGATCACACACAAAAAGGAATGCAACAGAGAATGATGCGCAGACAAGAATGATGCATGTCTAGCCCTAGCGCAGGCCATGACATTTATCCGGTCACGAGTTCACA
>NC_029791.2:92311771-92312768 GCF_000816755.2 Arachis ipaensis
ATTTTAACTTTTCATATAATACCTAACCCTAGTCGCAACTCAAGGACTAACTATGTTGCCCTAGTTCGTTCCCTAGTCTCTATCTGTTTTTCTGTCATTAAAACTTTACAGACTTTTTCTTTGGTTTTTATCTTTTCTTTAACTTTTTATCTTTTCTTTATCTTTGCCTCACTAACATGTTATTACCACTCCCTAAGTGTTTTATGAAGGTAATTATGAGATTCTGTACTTAAAGTTAAATTCACTTTTTACCACCCGTAACTTTTAATATTTCTACTTTAACCACCCTAACTTTCAGAAATTACCAAATAACCCCCCAAACACCAAAATATTTACTTCCTTACCCTTTTATGGATAGAAATGGTGTTGTTCATTGTTCTTCATCACACTCAAAGTGTTCTTCATGTTCTTCATAAATTCTTCAGATTCTTTCTCTGTTTTTACCCGTTTTTCAGTCTTTTCAGCAACGGATTTTTACCATAATTCAAAATAAAATTGCAGCCACTAAAACCCCATCTTTTCTACATGATTTCAACACAAATTGATCCTCAATTTAAGCTTAGGGTTTCGTTTTTCCAGCTGCCCCAAGAACATGAACTTTAAAGCTTGAATTTCATCAAATTTCATCAAAATTTTACCAAATTTTCACCAAGAATCAATCATATATGCAACCAATTTTTAGCACAGCCAAATCATACAACATTCACACAACTCAAACACAAATAACCAAGATTAATTTCGTGACACCCTACCTGGTTTTGCTACTCCTAATTCGGTTAAACTTTCAGGTGGTCCTTAAGCACTTTTTCCTCCTAAATCACATCAAGAACAACTTTAAATCCAAAAACCCTCAACTGACCAAATCTCACTCAGTATGTTAGAAAGAGATATCTCACCTTAGACTTGTTGGAAGTTCACGTTTCTTGGTCCTCAAGTCAAGTTAAGCATGATTCCTAAGGAAGAACATCAAGAAAACACATGTTTTGCATGGTTTTAT
>NC_029791.2:92312794-92326528 GCF_000816755.2 Arachis ipaensis
AAACTAGTAACATATTTATTATGAGAATAGAACATGTATAATGAGGCCTTAGCATTGCTAAATTCATCAGAGAGTGCTGGTTCTAAGCTGCACCAGTGAACCGTAAACTCGGTTAAACCGATTTTCTGTTTTTAACAAAAACCGACCAGGTAACCTTATAATATCATTCAAGAATTTTCTAATACTAATATAATGATAATATTATACTATTATCTCTCTCCTCTCATGAATCGATTCTGGTTCGTCAAACAGAGACTATTTACGAAAATCAGAATCAAAACTGCCAACCGATACGATTCAAAAACAAGGTTATTCGCGATTGCATTATCGAGCTTGCCTCAGAGGAGGTTCTAACTTAAGGATGACACAATGATAATGAGGATTGAGATGCTTGATGATATAACAGAGGTGTTCCCTTTACTGATCTTCCGGAGAAATCCGTACTTTCAGAAAAGATCTCATGTACTCGAAAATCAGGGTTGTTACACCTCCAACAATTGCTCCCCTTTTGCTTGAACTTTAATTCTGCATGAAATACACTCAGAAACAAGTTGAAATTGGGCCTGGGCAGCTCAGAAATCGCCTCCATCATTTTGCCTTTAAGTGGGCCATGTGAGAGTATCGGTGCGTGCGCGTCATATGCGCGTGCACGTCGATTGGTAAATTTTTTATCCGCGCGGACAAGGCATGTACGCGTGCACGTCTATATGTAAAACCACTTTTGTGCGTGCGCGCCTTGTACGCGTGCGCGTCCATTGGTACATTCCCAATCTTTGTTTCTTCATGCATTCTCCACTTTGCATGCTTTCATCCTCATTTCTTCCATCCAATACTTGCCTTATGAACCTGAAATCACTTTAACAAACAAATCAAGGCATCGAATGGAATTAAAGTGAATCAAAATCACCAATTTAAGGGCCTAAAAAGCATGTTTTTACATGTAAGCACAATTCAAGGGAGAATTACAAAACTATGCTATTTCGTTGAATAAATGTAGGAAAAGGTGGTAAAATCCCCTAAAATAAGCACAAGATAAATCACGAAATCGGGGTTTATCAAATCTCCCCACACTTAAACTAAGCATGTCCTCATGCTAAAATTAAGAAGGAAGCAAAGGGTATTAACATTTATTCAATGCAACTAACTAAATGCAATCTATCAATATACAATCTATCTATATGAATGCATCCACTTGGTCAAAACAAGTCAGCTTCCAAGAAAACTTATTTAAGTACAAGGGCTAAAGCCATAGCAGTCAAATCAAACCCACAATTGAATTGAATTATTAAAAAGATTTTACAAACTTTTAAGAAAAGAGATGATCATGGGTGGAAACATGTAATTGAGCAATCGAACCCTCACTGGATGTGTATCCGCTCTAGTCACTCAAGTGCATGGGGTTGATTCACTCAATTCTCCCCTAATCATGTTTTCCAAGATTTGTTTTTCATCTAACAATCAACAATTATTTCATGCATGCATACAAATATCATGAGGACTTTCTCATAGGTTGTAATGGGGCTAGGTCAAGGTAGGATGTACATGGTCAAGTGAGCTTGAAATTCGAATCTTTGATTAACTTAAACTTCCCACCTAACTTATGACAACCTATACAATTCTAAACAAACCTAGCTATCCATTCTTCACTTTTTCACACACTCATGCATTCTCTTTTTTATCACCACCCATATGCATTTACTTTTATTGAACCTTGCTTTGGGGCATTTTTGTCCCCTTTTTATTGTAATTCTTTTTCTTTCTTTTTCTTTTTCTATATTTTTTTTGTGTATATATATTTTTTTCTTTTATTATTCTATATATTTTTTTTCAAACTAAAATATATACAAGAACATCAATGCACATGGTTTACATATGATTAAAACATGAGTATGTACCCAATTTCCAAGATTTTTCAACAAAAACATAAACACACTTTTATCTCTACCCAATGTACCCAACTTTCCCAAAATCAAGTAATGAACACTCTCACTAGCCTAAGCTAATCAAAGATCTGAATTAAGGACATTTATTGTTTTTCACTTAGGCTTGTAATATGCTACAATTAAGAACAAATGGGTTAAGCATAGGCTCAAAATTGGCTAACAATGGAAGATAAAAGGTAGGCTATTTGGGTAAGTGAGCTATTTGAACAATGGCCTCAATCATGTAAATACATGTATACATAAAATAATGGACATAAAGAATCAAACAAATCAAAGATTACAATAATAGGAAGAGAATAATGCACACAAGAATGAAAATAAGTGGTTATATATGATGTAACCACACAATTAAGGCTCAAAACTCACATGCTTGTATTCTTAGCTCAAAAATCATGTTTCACAAAGTATATAATTCAAGCAAGTTCTAAAAAATTTTTTTTTTCAATCAATTGGGGTGCCCTATAGATAAAATCCTTGGAAAATATCATGATTTTGACTAAGCTTAATATATACATATGCAAAATAAGAAAATGCAACTAAAAATCCTACAATGAAATACAAAAGTGTTGGGATTAGAAACTTGTTACCCAAAAATGCCGAGTGGTCGGACAACCTCCCCACACTTAAAAGTTTGCACTGTCCTCGGTGCATCCAAAGATGAGCAAGGGGGTACGGCGACTTTCCGAGTTGCCACCTTCATCTGGTAGGTCAACGGGTGTGCGTGTTCTTCCTTCCTACTTCCGTTTCCATTTTTGCTTATGGTGTATCAATCAAGAAAAACAAAATGAACACCGTAAGATGAGAAAATATAAAAGCAGGGAAGCGTGAATTATTGGAATGAGGTAAATCACTAGAATTGAGTGGGCAAATTGGTGTGACATTAATGAAAAATGGGTGCGTGGGTTCTAAAATTGTGCACAGTTTAGAACACACACACACGCTAGTATAAAAAGCTATGTCACATTTACACAAAAGAAAGCATACACTTCACTCATTCTAGTGTGCTTGAGATACTTTAAAAGACTTGTAGGTTAGGGCAACCAAACAAGTAGTGAAGAAGCATAAAAGCGTTCAAGCAATTAATCAAGCCATTGTGAAATTGGATAGTGCATGGACATTGATTGATGTGTAAGTGAGTTTGGTGAACAAAATGGTTTAAAGAGCTCACACATCAAACAATGACACTTATTGAAGTTGTTGTAACACCTAAGTGACATAAAGATAGAACACATGGATGCTATGGAACTTAGAAAAAAGGATATAGAAGTCAAAAATCAATCACATAGCAAGCATGGTCCACAAACCTTAGAAAGCTCAAAAATATGTCGCTAGGTAAGCTTTTGGTCCAATTTCACAAATCTACAATCTCAATGCATGAAATAAGTGATGTGAATAAGGGCAAACCATAAACAAGCATCACCTGAAAAAAATGCAATGATAATATACAATTGCCTAACAATAGATGATGAATGCATGGTGGCCAAAACATGCAATTCAAAGAGGTAAGATGCATGAAGGCAATGTAACAAGTACTTGGTATTCAAAAGTGTTGAACATGAAAAATTCTAAACCAAGTAACCAAATACAACCTCAACAAAGAAATCCAACAAGTAAAATTAACAATAATGATGTTAAACTAACATCCTATCAATAAGCAGCAACAGTAAACAGTAAACAAGATTAGTAATCTATCACTTATAATGGAAAACAAAAGTTAAACGAAAATTAAACTAACTAAAAGAAATGGTGTTACATGATATTTGGTAGTGTTTGATGATGTTTGAAGGGTGGAAAGAAAAGAAGATAAGAGAAAAGAAGGAAAGAAATGGAAAGAGGAAAAGAAAAGAAGGTGAGTGAAATAGGACAATCCACGTGTGCGTGTCACGTTCGCGTAAGCGTGGATTGATGTAATGGAAGCGACGCGTACGCGCGGTTGACGCGTACGCGTGCATGGCAAAGTAGAGAGTCGGCGCGGACGTGCAAGGTATGCGTGCGCGTGCCTTGGGGCACAAAGTTAGCACACTTCAGGCACAACTCTCGGGTGAATGTATGGGCAGTGGAAAAATCAATCCACGCGTACGCGTACATGACGCGTGCGCGTGGATGGTCAAAATTGCTTCATTCACGCGTACGCGTGAAGCACGCGTGCGCATGGATGGTGCTCTGTTTTTCAAAATTTTTCTATGTTTTTGCACCAAACCAAGCATTCCAAACCTCCAAACAACTACCAAAACACCACAAAAACTTATTTAACACACTAAACTACCAAACAAACTTAACAAATCAATCAAAATATAGAAGTAAACCTATTTTACCAATATGTACAAAAGAGAAAAATGAAAGGATATTACCATGGTGGGGTGTCTCCCACTAGCACTTTTGTTTATTGTCCTTAAGTTGGACTTTTGGGGAGCTCCTCATCAAGGTGGCTTGTGCTTGAATCCATCCTTGAACATCCACCATTGCTTGGACTTCCATTGTGCTTCATCAGTCATGGTTAATAACTCCAAGCTTTGATGGAGTTCTTCACAAACCGTGGGCTCCTAAAGTTGATTTTTCTTGTGTGATCCGGGATCCCACACCTTGTTTTCACACCCGTCCTTCAGTTGATCATGGTGATTTTCTCCGAGTGGCAAGAGAGATGAATTCTCATGGAAGAACCAAACTATCCTCCTAGACCCATCCAATTGAGCACTAGTCCAACCTTTACTCCTTGATTTTGAGCTTCCAACCATAAGGAGCCTAGACTTACAATGCCAACCACTAAACATCCTCTTTTTACGCTTAATTCCACAAAGTGCCCTAAGTTGGCCATCCGTCTCAAGAAAACCATATTCAAGTGGGATAATAAAGCTAAGAGTTAGAAGTTTTACCCACTCAAATGAAGGATTAGATGACAACCTAGGTGGAGGAGTTCCCAACGGTCTTGACAAAACACGTTCCACTCTCGTCCATCCTTTTTGGAAGGCTTCCACCACTTGGCAAAATACTTCATGCTCTACCTCTTGCCAAGCTTCCTCAAGTTCACATTCTTCTTCACCAATGTCCTCTAGCTCTTCCCCATCACTCAAATCATACATAGGAGGTTGAGTGAAATCTACCTCATCATCAATTCCGAGCATAGTGGGGAAGGATTCTTCAAATTCAAGAGGATCATATGTTGATACAGAGTCATCAAAAATAGGAGGGCCTATTGATTGAAACACTTCTTCCAATTCTTCAATCATATTGTGCCTTGGAGGTTGTGCACTCTCCTCCTCAACATCAACTTCGAACTCCATGGAAGAAGGATCTTCAATTTGTGCTTCCTCTATGTACTCAACATATCCTAAGGCTCCAACCACTACTTCCTTTTGTTCAAAAATCTCTACCTCCTCCTCTTGTTGCATTTCTTGCTTTAACTCCTCTTCTTCACCTTGGAGCTTCAAGTTCACTCCCTCACTAAGCTCCTTAGTTGTTTCTCCACATTCCACAATGGAAGTGCCTTGATCGCATAGGCTTAGGCGGGATGAGACTATGTTGCCAATGGTTTCTACCATGATAGCCATTTTTGCTCTTAACTTCTCAAATTTCTTTTCATCCTCCTCGTGTTGCCTTAGTATATGAGATTCAAGATCCCTTAATTCTAGCATAAAGGCATCATCAGAGGGTTGTGGTGGAAGAGAAGGTTCATTGTTTGAGGGAAAGGTATTATAGTCGGAAGGTGGTTCATATTGGTGAAATTTTTGAGGTGGTGTGTGTGGACTTTGTGGTTCTTAGGAGTATTGGTGTTGGAATGGTGGTGGCTCTAAGTATGGTTCATATGGTGGTTGGTATGGTGGGTATGGTTTAGGATCTTGTGGAGGTGAATGGTGGTATGAGACTTGTGAGTATGGTTGTTTAGGGCTATATTGAGGGAAAGGGTCATATGTATGTGGTGGTTGTGGTTGACAATCACAATAAGGGTCATCACACATATTGGATTGGTATGCGTTAGGATTAGGATTATACCCATAAGAGTTCGGAGGAGGTTGTTGCCAAGAAGGTTGTCCATAAGCTTGGGGCTCCTCCCATCTTTGATTTCCAAATCCTTGATGCACATCCTCATTGAAACTTTCATTTCCTACAACATAGTTTGAACCACACTCGTAGCCAAAGTGATGAGAATTCATGGTGATAAGAGAAGACAAAAACAAAACTAACAAGAAACGAAAAAAACAAAGTCCTACAACTAGCAAAAGCCAACAAGCAAACCAAAAATCAAGCTATTCACAATATATACAATAGCCAATAACATAGCACCATTGTAACTCCCCGGCAACGGTGCCATTCTGATGTGTGAACTTTTATTGATATAGAATTTCCTCAATTGAATGAATTCTCGTTGCAAGTATAGTTATAGACCAACAAAGAGTCCTCACATACAAAAATTTAGGTTGTCACATGTACAAACCCCAAATAAGAATTAACCGGAGTATTTGGACTCTGGGTCGTCTCACGAGAAATTACAATGAAGTGAATGATTATTGGCTATGCAGGAACAAAGGGGTATGATTGATAAAGGGGCAAGGAAGTAAATGGACAAGAATTTAAATGACAAGAAGGGTAAAGCAAGCAAGTAACTAAAGAAAGCAAGTAATAAAGAGAGACATTCATGGCAGGAATTGAGATCATAGGCTTTCTATCCTAGTCATACATTGATTAATTCATCTTATTTAGTCAACTCCAACAAACGAAAAAAGGTATCATGTCATCTTCACATAGAGAGAATGACAAACAAGACTAATTAATCATGTCACAAATATAAACAAGAATTTATCTTATTACGTCATCTCCAACATTGGAAGAAGATATAGGTTATCTTCCATGAGAGAAAGTCTAACAAGACTAGCTAATCTCAATCCAAAAGTCCTAATCATCTCACTAAGTAAATTAGCAAGAGACTAGAGTTAATTGAAACAATACTAGCTAACAATTCTAGATCACCAACATAAGTTGGGTTTTCATGACTCAAGATTGCCTAATTACTCTTTCCAAGCCAAGAATGCTCAAAATCTACTCTAAAATCCAACCAAGCATTTTGTCAAACACTTGGTGGGTACAAATGGAAAGCATGGTAAAAATGTAAGAATAATAAAATCTAACAACTACCAATTGCAAAGAAAGTAAATCAACAACTTAATTCATCAATGAAATAAACATCAACATCAAAATGTATTAAATGTAAACTCAATCCAACATGAGTTCATCATCATAAAAGAGTGTAAAATGAGAAATTAACATGACAATTAAGAAAATCAAGATGTAGAAAAGAGAAATTATAGAAGAAACAAGATGAGATCAAGGAATTAAACATGGATCTTGTAACAACCTCGATTTTTGAGTACGCGAGATCTTTTCTGAAAGTACGAATTTCTCCGGAAGATCAGTAAGGGGAAAAACTTTGATATATCATCAAGAATCTCAATCCTCATTGTCATTATGTCATCTTTAAGTTAGAACCTTTCCCGAGGCAAGCTCGATGATGCAATCACGAAGAACCTAGTTTTTGAACCGTATCGGTTAGGAGTTTTAATTCGGTTTTTCGTGCACCATCTCTCTTTTGATTCAGTTTCAAGGAAACATGCTTAAATATGTGTTTTCTTGATGTGATTTAGGAGGAAAAAGTGCTTAAGGACCACCTGAAAGTTTAACCGAATTAGGAGCAGCAAAACCAGGTAGGGTGTCACGAAATTAATCTTGATTATTTGTGTTTGAGATGTGTGAATGTTGTATAATTTGGCTGTGCTAAAAATTGGTTGCATATATGATTGATTCTTGGTGAAAATTTGGTGAAATTTTGATGAAATTTGATGAAATTCAAGCTTTAAAGTTCATGTTCTTGGGCAGCTGGAAAAACGAAACCCTAAGCTTAATTTGAGGTTCAATTTGTTTTGAAATCATGTAGAAAAGATGGAGTTTTAGTGGATGCTAATTTATTATGAATTATAGTAAAAATCGGTTCCTGAAAAGACTGAAAAACGGGTAAAAACAGAGAAAGAATTTGAAGAATATACGAAGAACACGAAGAACACTTTGAGTGTGGTGAAGAACATTGAAGAACACCTTTTAGATCTTAGAAAGGGCAAGAAATTAAAATTTTTGGTGTTAAGGGGTTATATGGTAATTTCTGAAAGTTAGGGTGGTAAAAGTAGATATATTAAAAGTTACGGGTGGTAAAAAGTGAATTTTAAAGGTTAAAGGTTAAAGTAAAGTTAATTTTCAAAAATATATTAATAAAATAATAAATAATAATAAAATATTAAATAATAATATTTAATTAAAAATAATATTTTAATAAAAATAATAAAATAATGCGAAAAAGGCAGTTTTCTGTAAAAGCTTTAGAAAGACAGCTTTAAGTGCAGAATCTCATAATTACCTTCATAAAACACTTAGGGAGTGGTAAGAACATATTAGTGAGGCAAAGATAAATAAAAGATAAAAGTTTAAGAAAAGATAAAAATCGAAGAAAAAGTCTGTAAGATTTTAATGACAGAAAAACAGACAGAGACTAGCAAAGAAACTAGGGCAGCATAGTTAGTCTTTGAGTTGCGACTAGGGTTAGGTATTATATGAAAAGTTAAATTGTTTCAGTATAGACTTAATGAACCTATACTTGGGACATGCTAACTATTCATACCGAAATTTACATAAGCTTTAAATACACAGATTAAACAGAGAAATCAGAGCAGGGTAAAGAGACTAAGAGCAGAAGGCTTATTGAAAGGCTAATTGTTGCTTGAGGCAACCCAAGAGATATTGTTTGCTTATTCGTTGCTGAATGCAACCTAAGAGATAATATTTATTATCTGTTGCTTTAAGCAACCCAAGAGTATATTTCCTGCGAGTAGAAAGCAGAGGTTGTCTCAATAAAGCTGCTAATAATTATATGCGCATTTATTTGAACGGAAGATCGTATCCGGGAAATCGTGAACTCGTGACCGGATAAATGTCGGGAATGCAGGTGCTAACCGACACATGAGCTCATGGCCTGTACTAGGGCTAGACATGCATCATTCTTGTCTGCACATCATTCTCTGTTGCTTTCCTTCTTGTGATTGAACTATTTCTTTATGTTTGTCTGCTTGAGTGTTATGTCTGTGCTTTATTTCCTTGTGTTCTTCTGTTTGTGTTCTGTTTTCTGTTTTCCTATCTATTTTAACTACTGTTTACTACTTTATTGTACTCTAATATCTATCTACTAATCGGAATCAAATAAATGAACGTAACTAATAACCCCGACCCTACTAAGAACTCCCCAGTTCTTACCCCTTCTCTCCCTTCCTCCCCCCTCAGATGGAGACGGGCGTGATCTTCTATGAGTTCGAGGACCCTTACGTCTATGAGGATCTGGTACATCACAGTTACTTCATTATGGGTTTGGAGCCTCGTATTAGACGATATGCGTTACCTAATCGAGCTTTTCAACATCCTCTGTCTAGCCCGCATTTTGACCCCGATGCTCCTTACGACTTTCCCTTATCCTGGTTACATCCTGACGCACCTGGACATCCTTTTCCTGATAATCCCGGGCACCCTATACCAGCTCAACCTTTGAATGAGGCGGTACCTGAGCCTATCATTCCTGATGAGCCTGAGTTAGCTGATGACTACGTACCTGTGATACCACCAGAGTGGGATTTTCCCCCTGAGCCGATCCCCGACTTTCCACAGCCTGATGAGCCAGCACTACCAGACGGTGGGGTAGCTCCTATATACGCAAACGGACCTGTGCTCGCGAATGGTTTTGTACATAGTGACAGCAGTGTTTCTGGTGGATCTAAGGGTATAGCTGTAGCTGCGGATGATGGGGAGGAGGAGGATCCTGAGATAGAGATAGAGCAGGATGAGGAGATGGACGAGCCTCACGGCGATTCTCTGAACGGCCACGTGTAGATATAGCTTGACTGGGGAAGGGGCATTCTTTTGATGACACTCTAGTCTGACATTATCTGTTAGTTAGTCTCTCACTTGTGTTAGTACACCCGAGAGCTAGGAGCTATATAGTGGTTAGGCTAGCCTGGGTGCCATTTTAGTGGCTTTTTGTATGGGCCAGGCCCTGGGAGTGTCGTGTATATATTAGCTACGTAGGATGACGAGGATGTAAACTGACTTGATCTTGTGTAAATACTGCATGTTTTGTTATAGTGTACATGATGTATATTATCATTTATGTTTCTATGTTTCTTTACGCCGCTTTTCTATTACTCTCAATGTATGCTTGTTTATTTTACCTTGTTATCCACAACGATACGATATAAAAAAAAAGTTACCCGTAAAATTGGCATCGCTCTGACAAGGAACAGGCTCATATAGTAAATAATAGTTAATAATTAAGAGGGATAAGTTAGTAACACTTAGCTTCTTGTATGACCATGGCATACTGGGAGTTAGGTTGTTACAAGTTGGTATCAGAGCAGTTCGTTCCCAATAGAGCCTGGGGAGTGGACTGACTATGCTTCATTGCATACTCTGTTGTGTGTCTCATGCTTATAGGATATCTATGTGATATGTGTTGCATGATTGTCTCTGTGTTTTCATTCTGGGAGTGTTCACACTTGACTTGAAGTGTTAAGACTGATCACCTTAATAATGATTGTTTGGTGTGAACAGGACCACAATGGGTTCACGGAGACGAGGCGTACGCGAAGGAATTCCTAATGTTAACTACGAGAGGGACCAGGAGACGTTTATGACTACCATGAATGCTGTGGCTGAGGCAGTGCGTGAGGCTGCAGTAGCAGCGGCTAGGGCTGTTGATCGTCTTGGAGTGAGAAACGGGAATGAGAATGAGCATGGGGAAGATAGTGGAAATGATGAGAATAACTTGGGGCATCTCGAAAGACCTATGACCCTTGCGACTTTTCTGAAGGTTAAACCGCCTAAGTTTAAAGGTACACTCATTGCGACTGATGCTGACAACTGGTTTCGAGCTATCGAACGATCACTACGAGCGCTCTTGTTTGGGACATCCAAGTGTTATATTTGTAATGAACCAGGACATATGGCTAAGAATTGCCCGAAGAGGTTTACTCGGAATCCAGCGCGAACCCAGCAACAAGGTCGAGTGTTTGCCATGACTGCTAATGATGCTATGCAATCAGACGTCCTGATCCAAGGTCAGTGTTACATCAAGAATCGATTTCTAACTGTACTGTATGATTCGGGTGCATCGCATTCCTTTATTTCTTTAACTGTTGCTCGTGAGTTGGGACTAGATTTCTCTGAGTTGAACTTTGATCTAATTGTCCATACACCTGCATCCCAAAATGTTTTGACTAGTTTAGTGTGCCTACAAGTACCATTCACTATTAGGAACAGAACTTTTATACATGATCTAATCTGTTTGCCTGTATGTGGTTTAGAAGTTATTCTAGGGTTAGATTGGTTATCTAAGTATCATGTTTTCCTTGATTGCTATGAAAGAACTGCTGTTATTCCGTCTGATAGTTTAGATATTAAACCATTTCTATCTCATACTTTGTATCTGAATTCTGTAAGAGTTACATTAGACGGGAGTGATTGTGAGGGGTACATTCTGTTAGCGGCTAGCTCGAATGATAGTGAACTAAGCTTAGAACGAATCCGAGTGGTGAAGGGATTTCCTGATGTTTTCCCGGACGACATACCTGAGTTTCCTCCTCAGCGAGAGATAGAATTCAGCATTGAACTAGTACCTGGAACCGGACCGATTTCCATAGCACCGTACCGGATGTCACCATTAGAACTTGCAGAGTTGAAAAAGCAGTTGGATGAGCTACTTAGAAAGAAATTTATTCGTCCCAGTGCATCACCTTGGGGAGCTCCAGTATTGCTAGTAAAGAAGAAGGATGGTGGAATGCGACTTTGCGTGGATTACCGGCAGTTAAATGAAGTCACCATTAAGAACAAGTATCCACTTCCACGGATAGATGATTTAATGGTTGACAAACCTCAATTTGACGGTTTGTTTTGCATTGAATTTAGAGTATTTTGATAACCTTTTGTCACATTTAGCCTAAGAATTAGCATGGTTTTGTTATCTCTTCCATAATTGTGCTTAAGTGTAAAAACATGCTTTTTAAGCCTTATTTTGATGAATTCTAGTTTCTGTTTGATTCCATAAGATGCCTTGATGTGTTTGCTAGTAATCTCAGGTTGAAATAGGCTAGGCATGAATCAAAGGAAGCAAGGAAGAAAGCATGCAAGTGGAGAGAAGCACAAAAAGTCAAAGAAGCAAAGTCAGCCGTGCACGCGTACGCGCACAAGGCGCTTGCGCGCACATTGCGAAACAGGCCAAGGACGCGCACGCGTACCATGCGCGCACGCGCCGATGATAGCACATGACCTTATTAATGCAACACGTGCCTGGCGATTTGAGAGGTTTTCTGAACCCATTTTTGGCGCCAAATTGCTAAGGGAAAGGAATAAAAGGATGAAGGATTAAGGGGAAGGCAGGAGGAGAATGATCATCATCACCCCAACCACTAATCACTTTTAGTTTAGTTTAGTTTTGAGAGTTAGTTTCTAGAGAGAGAAGCGTCAAGGATGGGATAACCAAAGGTGGGAGGAGCCATATGCTTATGATCAATCCTCTTGGCAACAACCTCTACCAATGCACTATGAAGAAGAGCCATTCTATGATGCATACCAATCCAATGGCTATGGTGAATCACCTTGTGACTTCCAAGCACCGCCACCATATGCCTATGACTCTCACCCTCAACATGAACCTCAACCATTCTCACTAGCCTTTCATCACCAAACACCACCCTATGACCCATATCCATCATATAACCAATCATCCACACCATATTCTTATGGCCATTATGAGCAAGAACCTTTAGAACCACCACAACCCTATCAAGATTACTACCATGAACCACCTCAACTCTCACCATCTCCATACCCTTACCAAGAAGAATCACCTTCCTACTATGAACCCTCTCTCCAAAATAATGAACCTCCATATTCACCCCAAGCCCCAATAGACGAGCCTCTCACTTTGTTACTTCAAGGACAAGAGGCCATGAAACGGGATACACTTGAGTTTGTGACCAATTTGACCAAGGTGGTGCACACTTTAGCCCACCAATGCTTGAATACTCAAGGTACTTCCGTAACCACACGTGAAAAGTCAAAAGAAGAGCAAAGTATGAAGGAGAAATTGGAAAATTCGGTGGAAAAGGAGGAGTCAAATTTTGTGTTGGAACAATTGGAGAAGCCTATGATCATTGAAGAAAGGGGAGAAGTGGTTGAAGATCTCGGAGATGTTGAAAGTCCATGGGAATGTAGCATTATGGAGAACTCTTCCAAGAAGCTTGATATTGATGTTGAGGAGGGCGCGCAATCTCCAAGACATATCATCGTTGGAAACTTGGAAGCGGCTTATCAAGAGATGGATTCAATCATGAATGAATTTCTCTCTACAATGGAATCCCCTCCCATTGGACATGGAGTTGAAAGTATAAAAGAGTGTGCACAACCTCCCATACCCTTGGTGAGCAATGAGAAAGAGAGCTACCAAGAGGAAAACGTTGGCATGGTGTATGTTGAAATTGAAGAATATGAAGAGGTTGATCAAGAGATGACCTCGTTCATCAATGAATTTCTATCCAAAATTGAATCGCCTCTCATTAAACAAGATGAAGTTCTTGAAGATAACACCAAGCCACGTAACAAAGAGGATGAGGTTGAAAGTGAGGAGAATTGTGAAGAGGTGGAAACAACTAAAGAAGAGCACAAGGAAGTAGACCTTGCATTATCTAAGTGTGGGGAGGTCTCCCTTCCC
>NC_029791.2:92329680-92335595 GCF_000816755.2 Arachis ipaensis
TTTTTTGTGAATTCTATGATGGTTGAGTGAATAAGAGTTGTGAACACTAAGGGGAGCACCCAGCAAGTTTTTTTTCTTCTTCTGAAAAAAAAAATAGGGGGGCGTGGACGCGCGCGCACAACGTACGCGTACGCGTCCCGACGCGCATGCACCACGAGCCACACTCCAGAGAGTTGGGCCTCCCTTGGGCGAACATTGTGCCTTGAGCCCAACATTGACCCACGCGGACGCGCACCTGCCACGTCCGCGCCGATTTTTTTGCTGCAATTGATTGAACCAAACCCCAGAGAGTTAAGCCATTTCTGGGCTAGCTCTAGGCCCCAGGCCCAACCCGATCTGCGCGAGCGCATGCATCGCGCCAGCGCGCCATTTCACAATTCGTCAATGTACGCGGACGCGCACTTGCCGTGCGCGCGTCCTTGCGTGGTGCCACCAAACTAGGCCATGGACCAGAGAGTTGGGCGTGCCTCAAGCCCATTCTAAGCCTCAGGCCCAATCTCATGTACGCGTGCGCGCAAGGTATGCGCACGCGCCCCTGCCTAATATGCCACCCCACGTTAGCGCGCACTGTACGCTCACGCGTGGTTCTCCATTCCCCTCAATGCACACGGACGCGTACTTGCCGCGTGCGCGCAAATCTAGTGGCGCGACTCCCAGGCCATTCTCCAGAGAGTTAGGCCTGAGTTAGGCCAACTTTAAGCCCCTAGCCCAACTCCATGCACGCGTGCGCGCACGGTACGCGCACGCGTCCTTCCCTATTTTGCTCATCCCCGCTTAAGCGCGTTGTACGCGCACGCGTAGGGCCCACGTTCTCTCAATAGACGCGGACGCGCAAGGTGCGCGCGCGCGCCGATTCAAAAATAGGGATAACCCTAGCTCGCGAAGCACACTGCGCAGTCGCGCACCCCAACCCCCTTTCTCTCTAACGTTCCATTTTCCCCTCCCACCATTCTTCACCTTCCTCCTCTCCTGACCGACCGACCTCCAGCGAGCGCTTCGACCACCATCGCCGCCGCCGCCATCACTGCCATCCCCTCTTCTCCTTCCCCTTCTCTCTTACTTCTCTTACTCCTCTTTGTCTCCGTTTCTATTTTGCTATCCGGGAACGTCCAATTTTAAGCCGGAATGCTGCCCGATTTTCAAGGAAATTAGTTTCATTTTGATCTTTATTTCAATTTTGGGCAATCTCCACTTCCTTTTGACTTCCCAGACTTGCATCAATCATCGTGAACATAAACCACAACTTTTCTTTTCATTACACATAAATATCATCATATCACTAACCTACTTTTCTAACTTACTAACTTCTTTAACCATTCCACTTCCACTCACCTTTAACCATCTTTAACAAACTCCTTCAACTATATGATGATATTATTGCCTTGTGAATATGAGTTGTTGACTTTAATGAAGCTTGCATTTTTTTTTTGGTTTACTTGTTCACTTTTGCATATTCATTGCAACAGCATGATTGTTCTTTGTCATTTATGACCTGACCATGTTTTTTTTGCTACATGCTAAATGTTTTATATATTCTATCACATTTTTCAGGATGTCGGATAAAGGCAAAGCCATAGCCACCACCTCTAAGAAGAGAAAACACTCTACCCCCTCCACTCCCTCCATCTACAAGAACTATGCTAAGAATCCATTGCATGACGAGGATAAAGAGAATCAGCAGTTGCCTTCTACCAATCCGGACAAATTCCCCAATCTCTACTGTGAGCTTCGGTTCTCTAGATATCGAACAACGAAGCTAAATATTGAGAAGAAGTTGCTCCTACCTAATGATGTGAGACGGCGCATTACCGGTCGGATCCTTGAGTTAGGTATTGACTTTGTTGACCGGGATTTGGGTGACATAAATATATCTTGGGTGAAAGAATTCTACTGCAACTTCTTCCGTCTGACTTTGGACTCCGTTCAGGTGCGGGGTAGAGAGATTATGGTCACCGAGACCGCCATTGGGGAGGCATTACATTGCCGACACATTCCGCATGACCAGTGTGCCCATCATCAGGCTGAGATAGCCATCCATACCATGACTTTTGATTATGAGGCGCTTCGGCGCGTGATTGGGATACCGGATGCTTCATGGGTCAGACTTGAGCCTATTGATGTGGTTACATTTCTATCACCACTTATTTTCCATTCTTGTGTGAAATTGTTCTCTTTCCATGATTGTGATCCTTGATTTGCTTGATTCTATATATCCGTTTATTTCTGGTGTTTGTGCATTTATATGATTGAGGCCATTATTTCATTTGCCACTTACCCAAATAGCCAACCTTTTACTCTCCATTGTTAGCCAATTTTGAGCCTATGCCTAACCAACTCATTCTTATTTTAGCTCATTACAAGCCCAAGGCGGAAAACCAATGAAAAGTCCTTGTTTGGATCTTTGACTAGCCTAGGCTAGTGAGAGTGTGTATTATTCAAGTTGGTGAGGCTTGGGAACATTGGATGGGATAAAAAGGGGCAATACACTTTTATATTTAGGAATTGGGCACATATTCATGTATTGATCAAATGTAGAGACCTTATGCATTGATGTTCTTGTATTTAGTTTGAAAGAAAAAAAAAAAAAAAAAAATATATATATATATATAAAGGAAAAAAAAAAAAATGATGAAAAGAAAAATAAAATGAAAGAAAAAAAAAATGCACGCGTACGCGCACAAGGCGCTCGCGCGCACATTGCGAAACAGGCCAAGGACGCGCACGCGTACCATGCGCGCACGCGCTGATGATAGCACATGACCTCATTAATGCAACATGTGCCTGGCGATTTGAGAGGTTTTCTGAACCCATTTTTGGCGCCAAATTGCTAAGGGAAAGGAATAAAAGGATGAAGGATTAAGGGGAAGGCAGGAGGAGAATGATCATCATCACCCCCAACCACTAATCACTTTTAGTTTAGTTTAGTTTTGAGAGTTAGTTTCTAGAGAGAGAAGCTCTCACTTCTCTCTAGAATTAGGATTAGGTTTAGTTTAATAATCTTAGATCTAGATTTTAATTCATGCTTTCATCTCCTTCTACCTCTCAATTCTTTGTTGCTACATTCACTTCTTCTATTCTTTAGTTGTAATTTCCTTTATGTTGTTCTTATGTTTTGTTGTAGATCTACTTTTGCTCCTTCTATTTTTTTTCAATTCAATTAGAGGTAATTCATAATAATTGTGTTCCTTTTGATTGTTGTTGTTAATTCCTTGCCATAATTGTTGTTAGATTCTATTTTTGTTATCAAATTACTTTGCTTTTCTTTTATGCCTTCTAAGTGTTTGATGAAATGCTTGGTTGGATTTTAGTATAGATTTTGTTCCTCTTGGCTATGGTAGAGTAATTAGTGACGCTTGAGTTATCTAATTCCTTTGTTGATTGATAATTGGAGAGATTGCTAATTAGTTTGGAGTGCACTAAAGCTAGTCTTTCCTTGGGAGTTGGCTAGGACTTGTGGCTCAAGTCAATTCATCCACTTGACTTTCCTTTAATTAGTAAGGGTTAACTAAGTGGTAGCAGTGAACAATTCTCATCACAATTGAGAAGGATAACTAGGATAGGACTTCTAGTTCTCACACCTTTCCAAGAGCCTTTTATAGTTTTTAGTTTATTTTTATTGTCATTTACATTTCATGTCTCTTATCCCAAAACCCCAAAATACAATCCATAACCAATAACAAGACACTTCATTGTAATTCCGAGGGAGAACGACCCGAGGTCCAACACTTCGGTTTATAAATTTTAGGGGTTTGTACTAGTGACAAACAACTTTTTGTATGAAAGGATTATTGCTTGGTTTAGAAACTATACTTTACAACGAGATTTTATTAGTGAATTTCTAAACCGTCAAAAATCCATTCGTCAATGGACCAGTTGAAAGGTGCAACTGTGTTCATCGGGCTATTACCAGATTCGAGTGAAAGAGTCGGATATACCGAAGACTGCATTTAGAACTCGATATGGTCACTATGAGTATACGGTTATGTCGTTTGGACTAACTAATGCTCCTGCGATTTTCATGGATTACATGAATCGTATTTTTCGTCCGTACCTTGATCAGTTTGTAGTAGTTTTCATAGACGATATTCTCATCTATTCGAAGACAGAAAGAGAGCATGAAGAGCATCTAAGAACTGTATTACAGATACTAAGGACTCGGAAGTTATATGCTAAACTATCAAAGTGCGAGTTCTGGACAGAGAAGGTGGCATTTTTGGGACACGTTATATCACAGAGAGGAATTGTAGTGGATCCTTCAAAAATTGAAGCAGTAGTGCAATGGGAACCACCTACGACCATTATTTTAAGATTAGGATTCAGCAAGCACAAGCACAGGATTCAGATATGATGACGATGCTGAGACAGATGAAAGTAGAGGAACCAGAAGCTGTAAGACTAGATCGTAGCAGTCTCTGGAGATACAAGAACAGAATTTGTGTGCCTAGCTCTGGAGATTTGCGGTAAAGGATTCTTGCAGAAGCCTATCAAAGTAGATTCTCTATGCATCCTGGAGTAACAAAGATGTATCAAAATTTGAAACAAATGTTCTGGTGGTCTGGCTTGAAGAAAGAGGTAGCTGATTATGTCTCAAAATGTTTAACCTGCCAGAAGGTGAAGGTGGAACACCAGAAACCGTCAGGAACCCTGCAACCCTTAGAAATACAACAATAGAAATGGGAGCAGATCACTATGGATTTTGTCACGGGATTGCCAAGGACCTCAACTGGACACAATGCCATTTGGGTAATTGTGGACAGGTTGACGAAGTCAGCGCACTTCCTTCCGATTCGAGTTGACTATACATTAGAAGGGCTGGCACGGATATATATTCAAGAAATCGTACGATTACACGGAATACCTTCGTCAATTGTTTCAGATCGAGATCCGAGGTTTACTTCCAGATTCTGGGGAGCTTTCCAGAGAGCGTTGGGAACAGAATTGCATATGAGTAATTTCCAAATACTTAAAAGAGTCGGACTAGTAGCTTATCAAGTAGCCCTTCCTCCATATCTGTCAAACCTTCATGATGTTTTTCATGTCTCGCAACTTAAGAAATATATTCCCGACGAGAGTCACATTTTACAACCAGAGACAGTACAGTTATGAAACGATTTGACATATCAAGCATCACCAGTTCAGATCGTAGAAAGAGGTGATAAGCAGCTAAGAGGCAAAATTGTTCGCTTAGTCAAAGTAGCTTGGGGACAAAGAGGAGAAGAAGAGCACACTTGGGAACTGAAAGATAAGATGAAAGCCGATTACCCGCATTTATTCTCAGGTAACTGAAATATTGAGGGCAAAATTTTCTATTAGGAGGGTAGAATGTAACAACCTCGATTTTCGAGTACGCGAGATCTTTTCTGAAAGTACGAATTTCTCCGGAAGATCACTAAGGGGAAAACCTTTGATATATCATCAAGAATCTCAATCCTCATTGTCATTATGTCATCTTTAAGTTAGAACCTTTCCCGAGGCAAGCTCGATGATGCAGTCGCGAAGAACCTAGTTTTTGAACCGTATCGGTTAGGAGTTTTAATTCGGTTTTTCGTAAATAGTCTCAGTTTGACAAACCTGACTCGATTTATGAGAGAAGAGAGATAATAGGATGATATTATCATTATATTAGTATTAGAAGCTTCTTGAATAATATTATAAGGTTACCTGGTCAGTTTTAGTTAAAAATAGAAAACCGGCTTAACCGGGTTCACAATTTACTGGTGCAGCTTAGCACCAGCACTCTCTGATGACTTTAGCAATGCTAAGGCCTCATTATACATGTTTTATTCTCATAATAAATATGTTACTAGTGTCATTTATGCTAGTAGCTCAGAAAATAATTTTTAGAGATATTTTCACAAGTGTTCCGATACACCTAGTTTTAGTAGTTATACATCTGAGATATTTTAATATTATTT
>NC_029791.2:92337573-92338352 GCF_000816755.2 Arachis ipaensis
TCTTGATGTTCTTCCTTAGGAATCATGCTTAACTTGACTTGAGGGCCAAGAAACGTGAATTTTTGATGTGATTTAGGAGGAAAAAGTGCTTAAGGACCACCTGAAAATCTAACTGAATTAGGGGCAGCAAAATCAGGTAGGGTGCCACGAAATTAATCTTGATTATTTGTGTTTGAGATGTGTGAATGTTTTGTATAATTTGGCTGTGCTAAAAATTGGTTGCATATATGATTGATTCTTGGTGAAAATTTGGTGAAATTTTGATGAAATTTGATGAAATTCAAGCTTTAAAGTTCATGTTCTTGGGCAGCTGGAAAAACGAAACCCTAAGCATAATTTGAGGTTCAATTTGTGTTGAAATCATGTAGAAAAGATGGGGTTTTAGTGGCTGCCAATTTATTATGAATTATAGTAAAAATCGGTTGCTGAAAAGACTGAAAAACGGGTAAAAACAGAGAAAGAATTTGAAGAATATACGAAGAACACGAAGAACACTTTGAGTGTGGTGAAGAACATTGAAGAACACCTTTTAGATCTTAGAAAGGGCAAGAAAGTAAAATTTTTGGGGTTTAAGGGGTTATATGGTAATTTCTGAAAGTTAGGGTGGTAAAAGAAGAAATATTAAAAGTTACGGGTGGTAAAAAGTGAATTTTAAAGGTTAAAGGTTAAAGTAAAGTTAATTTTCGAAAATATATTAATAAAATAATAAATAATAATAAAATATTAAATAATAATATTTAATTAAAAATAATATTTTAATAAAAATAATAAAATAATGC
>NC_029791.2:92339128-92383134 GCF_000816755.2 Arachis ipaensis
TAAAATATAAAATAATGCGAAAAAGGCAGTTTTCTGTAAAAGCTTTAGAAAGATAACTTTAAGTGCAGAATCTCATAATTACCTTCATAAAACACTTAGGGAGTGGTAAGAACATATTAGTGAGGCAAAGATAAATAAAAGATAAAAGTTTAAAAAAAGATAAAAATCGAAGAAAAAGTCTGTAAGATTTTAATGACAGAAAAACAGACAGAGACTAGCAAACAAACTAGGGCAGCATAGTTAGTCTTTGAGTTGCAACTAGGGTTAGGTATTATATGAAAAGTTAAATTGTTTCAGTATAGACTTAATGAACCTATACTTGGGACATGCTAACTATTCATACCGAAATTTACATAAGCTTTAAATACACAGATTAAACAAAGAAGAAAGTTAGGGTGGTAAAAGTAGAAATATTAAAAGTTACGGGTGGTAAAAAGTGAATTTTAAAGGTTAAAGGTTAAAGTAAAGTTAATTTTCGAAAATATATTAATAAAATAATAAATAATAATAAAATATTAAATAATAATATTTAATTAAAAATAATATTTTAATAAAAATAATAAAATAATACGAAAAAGGCAGTTTTCTGTAAAAGCTTTAGAAAGACAACTTTAAGTGCAGGTGCTAACCGACACATGAGCTCATGGCCTGTACTAGGGCTAGACATGCATCATTCTTGTCTGCGCATCATTCTCTGTTGCTTTCCTTCTTCTGAGTGAACTATTTCTTTATGTTTGTCTGCTTGAGTGTTATGTCTGTGCTTTATTTCCTTGTGTTCTTCTGTTTGTGTTCTGTTTTCTGTTTTCCTATCTATTTTAACTACTGTTTACTACTTTATTGTATTCTAATATCTATCTACTAATCGGAATCAAATAAATGAACGTAACTAATAACCCCGACCCTACTAAGAACTCCCCAGTTCTTACCCCTTCTCTCCCTTCCTCCCCCCTCAGATGGAGACGGGCGTGATCTTCTATGAGTTCGAGGACCCTTACGTCTATGAGGATCTGGTACATCACAGTTAATTCATTATGGGTTTGGAGCTTTGTATTAGACAATATGCGTTACCTAATCGAGCTTTTCAACATCCTCTGTCTAGCCCGCATTTTGACCCCGATGCTCCTTACGACTTTCCCTTATCCTGGTTACATCCTGACGCACCTGGACATCCTTTTCCTGATAATCCCGGGCACGCTATACTAGCTCAACCTTTGAATGAGGCGGTACCTGAGCCTATCATTCCTGATGAGCCTGAGTTAGCTGATGACTATGTACCTGTGATACCACCAGAGTGGGATTTTCCCCCTGAGCTGATCCCCGACTTTCCACAGCCTAATGAGCCGGCACTACCAGACGGTGGGGTAGCTCCTATATATGTGAACGGACCTGTGCTCGCGAATGGTTTTGTACATAGTGACAGTAGTGTTTCTGGTGGATCTGAGGGTATAGCTGTAGCTGCGGATGAGGAGGAGGAGGATCCTGAGATAGAGATAGAGCGGGATGAGGAGATGGACAAGCCTCACAGCGATTCTCCGAACGGCCACGTGTAGATATAGCTTGACTGCGGAAGGGGTATTCTTTTGATGACACTCTAGTCTGACATTATCTGTTAGTTAGTCTCTCACTTGTGTTAGTACACCCTAGAGCTAGGAGCTATATAGTGGTTAGGCTAGCCTGGGTGCCAGTTTAGTGGCTTTTTGTATGGGCCAGGCCCTGGGAGTGTCGTGTATATATTAGCTACGTAGGATGACGAGGATGTAAACTGACTTGATCTTGTGTAAACGCTGCATGTTTTGTTATAGTGTACATGATGTATATTATCAGTTGTGTTTCTATGTTTCTTTACGCCGCTTTTCTATTACTCTCAATGTATGCTTGTTTATTTTACCTTGTTATCCACAACGATACGATATAAAAAACAAGTTACCCGTAAAATTGGCATCGCTCTAACAAGGAACAGGCTCATATAGTAAATAATAGTTAATAATTAAGAGGGATAAGTTAGTAACACTTAGCTTCTTGTATGACCATGGCATACTGGGAGTTGGGTCGTTACAGATCTATGGCAATTTAACCTAATACTAACCTAATTCTAGATAGAAGATGGAGCTTCTCTCTCTAGAAACTACTCTACATGATGCTAACACTTCCAACAATTGCTCCCCCTTTGCTTGGACTTCAATTATGCATGAAATACACTCAGAAACAAGTTGGAATTGGGCCTTGGTAGCTCAGAAATCGCCCCCAGCGTTTTGCCTTTAAGTGGGCCATGTGAGAGTATCGGCGCGCGCGCGTAATGTGCGCGTGCGCGTCGATTGGTAAATTTATCATCCGCGCGGACGCGGCATGTATGCATGCGCGTCTCTATGTAAAACCACTTTTGCGTGTGCGCGCCTTGTACGCGTGCGCGTCCATTGGTACGTTCCCAATCTTTGTTTCTTCATGCATTCTCCACTTTTCATGCTTTCCTCCTCATTTCTTCCATCCAATACTTGCCTTATGAATCTGAAATCACTTCAACAAACACATCAAGGCATCGAATGGAATTAAAGTGAATCAAAATCACCAATTTAAGGGCCCAAAAAGCATGTTTTTACACTTAAGCACAATTCAAGGGAGAATTACAAAACTATGCTATTTCATTGAATAAATGTGGGAAAATGTGGTAAAATCCCCTAAAATAAGCATAAGATAAATCACGAAATCGGAGTTTATCAATTAGCCGTGCGGTGACAACGCATATGGATTTGTTTTCATCCGAGAGGATCATACAGCTTGCCATGGAAGGAGGTAACGCATGGTTGGAAGAAGGCAGTAGGAAAGCAGAAGTTCAGAAGCAACAAAGCATCTCCAGATGCTTATCCGAAATTCCCATCATTGAATTACATAAGTATTTCTATTTTATTTTCTATTTTATTTATATTTTAATTATTAACACCTTATAACCATTTGAATCCGCCTGACTGAGATTTACAAGGATGACTGATGAGATATTTTGGTGAGAAACGAATCTCTCACTAAACATCACAATCCAACCGGCAAGTGTACCAGGTCGTATCAAGTAATATATTCATTCTTTCATAATATGCACAAATATAGCACAAAACCTCATGAAATGGCATGAATTCACATATGGTTGGTTCAATCAAGGGAAACATGAAAATCTACTCAATTAGCTTGCTTGTAGCTCAAGAAAGTGCATAATTCTAATGAAAACTAAAGAAAAAGACTAGCTAAAACAGGCTAAGATGACTTGTCATCAATGACCATAGCTTGCTTCAAGCCGATAATCTCCGTGGGATCGACCCTTACTCACGTAAGGTTTATTACTTGGACAATCCAGTGCACTTGTTGATTAGTTACGGGGATTTTTGTAAAAGATGAGATCATGTTCTTCCACACCAAGTCTTTGGCGCTGTAGCCAGGGAATAAAAAATCACGATTTCGTGTACCAAGTTTATGGCGCCGTTGCCGGGGATTGTTCGAGTTTGGACAACTGACGGTTCATCTTGTTGCTCAGATTAGGTAATTTTATTTTAATTTTAAGCTTTTTATTTTCAAAAAATTCAAAAAAATAATATATATTTTATTTTGTTCTTCAGAATTTTTAAGAATGATTTCTAGAGTTTCATCATGATCTGTTGAAGCCTGGCTGGCTGTCAAGCCATCTCTAAATTCTTTTGGACTGAGGCTTCCACTTATCATTGCAGGAAATTTTTGATTCCCATCAATATGGCTGTTGTATGTAATGCTCTGTTGAAGCTTGGCTGGCCATTGGCCATGTCTAATCTTTTGGACCGAAGCTTTCACATAAAGCTTGGCTGGCTATTAAGCCATGTCTAAATTTTTGGACTGGAGCTTCAGACTAATATTGCATGATTCCTGGAATTCTTATTAAAAATTTTGTATCTTTTTATTTTCTTTTTCCAAATTAATTTTCGAAAAATTACAAAAAAAAAATAATAAAATCATAAAAACAAAAAACTTTTGTGTTTGCTGTTTGAGTCTTGTGTCAAATTTTAAGTTTGGTGTCAATTGCATGTCCTAACTTGTCTTAAAATTTTCGAAAATTCATGCATGTGTTCTTCATTGATCTTCAAGTTGTTCTTGATGATTGTCTTTGTTTGATCTTTACATTTTCTTGTTTTGCGTCTTTTCTTGTTTTTCATATGCATTCTTGAATTATTAGTGTCCATAGATTAAAAATTTATAAGTTTGGTGTCTTGCATGTTTTTCTTTTCTTAAAAATTTTCAAAAACATGTTCTTGGTGTTCATCATGATCTTCAAAGTGTTCTTGGTATTCATCTTGACATTCAAAGTGTTCTTGCATGCATTAGTTGTTTTGATTTTAATTTTTTATATCTTGTGTCTGTTTGATGTTTTTCTCTTTCCTCATTAATTTCAAAAATAAAAAAATATCTTTCCCTTTATTTCGCTCATAATTTTCGAAATTTTGAATTGATTTGGTCAAAAATTTTTAAAATTTAGTTGTTTCTTGTTAGTCAAGTCAAAATTTCAAATTAAAAATTCTATCTTTTTCAAATCTTTTTCAAAAATCAAATCTTTTTCATTTTTTTATTTTCAAAATTTTTCAAAATTGATTTTCAAAATTTTTTTCTTATTTTTATTTCATATTTTCAAAATTAATGCTAACATTTAATGTTTATATTAAAAAATTTTCAAGTTGTTACTTGCCTATTAAGAAAGGATCAATCTTTAAATTCTAGAATCATATATTTTAGTTTCTTGTTAGTCAAGTAATCAACTTTAATTTTCAAAGTCAAATCTTTTTAAATTTCCTTTTCAATCTTCTTCAAAATAAATTTCAATCATATCTTTTTCAAAATCAATTTCAAAATCTTCTCTAACTTCTTATCTTTTCAAAATTGATTTTCAAATCTTTTTCAATTAACTACTTGACTTTTTGTTTGATTTTAAAAGTTTACTATTTCTTATCTTTTTCAAAACTACCAAACTACTTTTCTCTCTCTTATTTTCGAAAACTCCTCACCACTTTTTCAAAATTCCTTTGTAATTAACTAATTGTTTAAATTTTAATTTTATTTTATTCATTTTAATATTTTCGAATACTAACCAATAATTAAAATAAAAACAAAAATATTTTCCTTTTATTTTAATTTAAAATTCGAATTCTCTCTCTCTCTCTCCTCTCTTTCTATTTATTTAATTATTTACTAACACTTCTCTTCTTCTTATAATTCGAACCCTCTCTCCCTCTCTGTGTTCGAATTCTTCATCTTCTCTCTTCTATTCTTCTACTCACATAAAGGAATCTCTATACTGTGACATAAAGGATTCCTATTCTTTTCTGTTCTCTTCTTTTTCATATGAGCAGGAGCAAAGATAAGAACATTCTTGTAGAAGCTGATCTGGAACCTGAAAGGACTCTAAAGAGGAAACTAAGAGAAGCTAAAGCACAACACTCTGGAGATGACCTGACAGAATTTTTCGAAAAAGAAGAAGAGATGGCCGAACCCAATAACAATGGTGGAGATGCAAGGAAGATGCTTGGTGACTTTATTGCACCCTCTTCTGACTTATATGGAAAGAGCAACTCAATTCCTGCAATTGGAGCAAACAACTTTGAGCTTAAGCCTCAATTAGTTTTTCTGATGCAGCAAAATTGTAAGTTTCATGGACTTCCATTGGAAGATCCTCATCAGTTCTTAGCTGAATTCTTACAAATCTGTGACACTGTTAAGACCAATGGGGTTAATCCTGAGGTCTACAGACTTATACTTTTCCCCTTTGCTGTAAGAGACAGAGCTAGGACATGGTTGGAGTCACAACCTAAAGATAGCCTGAACTCTTGGAAAAAGTTGGTCAATGCTTTCTTGGCCAAATTCTTTCCACCTCAAAAGTTGAGCAAGATTAGAGTGGAAGTCCAAACCTTCAGACAGAAGGAAGGTGAATCCCTCTATGAATCTTGGGAAAGATACAAGCAATTGATCAGAAGGTGTCCTTCTGACATGTTTTCAGAATGGAGCATCATATGTATATTCTATGATGGCCTGTCTGAATTGTCCAAGATGTCATTGGACCACTCTGCTGGAAGATCTCTTCATCTGAAGAAGATGCCTGCAGAAGCCCAGGAACTCATTGAAATGGTTGCAAATAACCAGTTCATGTACACTTCTGAAAGGAATCCTGTGAATAATGGGACAACTCAGAAGAAAGGAGTTTTTGAGATTGATAATCTGAATGCAATATTAGCTCAGAACAAAATATTGAATCATCAAGTCAATATGATTTCTCAGAGTCTGTCTGGAATGCAAGCTGCATCAGGCAGTACTAAGGAGGCTTCCTCTGAAGAAGAAGCCTATGACCCTAAGAATCCTGCAATGGCAGAGGTAAATTACGTGGGAGAATCCTATGGAAACACCTACAATCCTTCATGAAGGAATCATCCTAATCTTTCATGGAAGGATCAACAGAAGCCTAATCAAGGCTTCAATAATAATAATGGTGGAAGAAACAGGTTTGGCAATAGCAAACCTTTTCCATCATCTTCTCAGCAACAGACAAAGAATTCTAAGCAGAGCCACTCTGACTTAGCAACTGTAGTCTCTGATCTATCTAAGACCACTCTTAGTTTTATGACTGAAGCAAGGTCCTTTATTAGAAATTTGGAGGCACAAGTGGGTCAGCTGAGTAAAAGAGTTACTGAACTCCCTCCTAGTACTCTCCCAAGCAATATAGAAGAGAATCCAAAAAGAGAGTGCAAGGCCATAACTATAACCAACATGGCCGAACCTGGAAAGGAAGAAAAGGCAGTGACTTCTAGTGAGGAAGACCTCAATGGACGTCCACTGGCCTCCAAGGAGTTACCTAATGAGGAACCAAAGGAATCTAAGGCTCATATAGAGTCCATAGAGATTCCACTAAACTTACTGTTGCCATTCATGAGCTCTGATGAGTATTCTTCCTCTAAAGAGGATGAAAATATTATTAAAGAGCAAGTTGCTCAATATCTAGGAGCAATCATGAAGTTGAATGCCAAGTTATTTGGTAATGAGACTTGGGAGGATGAACCCCCGTTGCTCATCAATGAACTAAATGATCTGGTTCAACTAAAATTACCTCAGAAGAAACAGGATCCTGGAAAGTTCTTAATACCTTGTACCATATGCACCATAACCTTTGAGAAGGCTCTGTGTGACCTGGGGTCAGGGATACACCTCATGCCACTCTCTGTAATGGAGAAACTAGGGATCTTTGAGGTGTAAGCTGCAAGAATCTCACTAGAGATGGTAGACAATTCAAGGAAACAGGTTTATGGACTTGTAGAGGATGTCTTGGTGAAGGTTGAAGGCTTGTACATCCCTACTGATTTCATAATCCTAGATACTGGGAAGGAAGAGGATGAATCCATCATCCTTGGAAGATCCTTCCTAGCTACAGCAAGAGTTGTGATTGATGTGGACAGAGGAGAGCTAGTCCTTTAATTGAATGAGGACTACCTTGTGTTTAAGGCCTAAGGATCTTCTTATGTAACCATGGAGAGGAAGCATGAAAAGCTTCTCTCAATACAGAGTCAAACAGAGCCCCCACACTCAACTTCTAAGTTTGGTGTTGGGAGGCCATCATTAAGCTCTGAGTCTCTGTGAAGCTCTCTAAGAGCTCACTGTCAAGCTATTGACATTAAAGAAGCACTTATTGGGAGGCAACCTAATGTTATTTAATTATATTTATTTTATTTTCCATTGTTATTTTATGTTTTCTTTAGGTTGATGATCATGTGAAGTCATAAAAACAACTGAAAAATAAAAAACAAAATGAAAAACATCATTAAAAATAGCACACCCTGGAGGACAGGCTTGCTGGCGTTTAAACGCCAGTAAGGATAGCAGAATGGGCATTTAACACCCAGCCTGGCAGCATTCTGGGCGTTAAACGCCAGAATGGGTAGCACCCTGGGCGTTTAACGCCAGAAAAGGGCTGTCTGGCATCTGGCTGGCGTTAAACGCCAGAAATGGGTAGCAGAGTGGCGTTTAACACCAGGAAAGGTAGTAGAGCTGGCGTTAAATGCCAGAATTGGCACAGAATGGGCGTTTGAATGCCAGAATGGTGTAGGGACTCAAATTTCTTGACACCTCAGGATCTGTGGGCCCCACAGGATCCCCACCTACCCAACCTCTTCTTCTCTCCTCTTCACACCTTTCCATAACACTCTTCCCCAAACATCCTTGACAAATCCCATCAAAACCTCTTCCCCAAACACCCCTCACCTATCAAATCTTACCCTCTTCCCCACAACCTCTTCACCACTCACATCCATCTATCATTAAACCCCACCTACCTCACCATTCAAATCCAAACCATTTCCCTCCCAAACCCAACCCCTCATACACGGCTACCCTCTCTCCCTTACCCTATAAATACCCCTCCTTACTACCTTTATCTTCACACATCATACACAATACACCCCCTTGGCCGAACCTTCTCCTCACCTTCATCTCCTCCATTTCTTCTTCTTCTACTCCTTTCTTTCTTCTTTTGCTTGAGGATGAGCAAATATTCTAAGTTTGGTGTGAGAAAAGCTAAAGCTTTTTGTTTTCCATAACCACTAATGGCACCTAAGTCCCGAGAAACCTCTAGAAAGAGGAAAGGAAAGACAATTGCTTCCACCTCCGAGTCATGGGAGATGGAGAGATTCTTCTCAAAGGTCCATCAAGACCACTTCTATGAAGTTGTGGCCAAGAAAAAGGTGATCCCCGAGGTCCCCTTCAAGCTCAAAAAGAGTGAATATTTGGAGATCCGACATGAAGTTCGAAGAAGAGGTTGGGAAATCCTCACCAACCCCATTCAACAAGTCAGGATCTTAATGGTTCAAGAGTTTTATGCCAATGCATGGATCACTAAGAACCATGACCAAAATGTGAACCCGAACCCAAAGAATTTACTCACAATGGTTCGGGGGAACTACTTGGATTTTAGTCCGGAAAATGTGAGGTTAGCATTCAACTTGCCAATGATGCAAGGAGATCCTCACCCTTTCACTAGAAGGGTCAACTTTGATCAAAGGTTGGACCAAGTCCTTAGGGACATTTGTGTGGAAGGCACTCAATGGAAGAGAGACTCAAGAGGAAAGCCGGTTCAAGTAAGAAGGCTTGACCTCAAACCCGTGGCTAGGGGATGGTTGGAGTTCATCCAATGCTCTATCATTTCTACTAACAACCAGTCTAAAGTTACAATAGACCGGGCTATCATAATTCATAGTATCATGAATGGAGAGGAAGTAGAAGTTCATGAGATCATATCTTTAGAACTCTACAAGGTGGTGGACAAGCCCTCCACTTTGGCAAGGTTAGCCTTCCCTCATCTCATTTGTCACCTATGCAATTCAGCTGGAGTTGTCATAGAGGAAGACACCCTCATTGAAGAGGACAATCCCATCACTAAGAAAAGGATGGAGCAAACAAGAGAGCCCACTCATGGACCTCAACAAGAGCATGAGGAAATTCCTCATCATGAAATCTCTAAGATGCCTCAAGGGATGTATTTTCCTCCACAAAACTATTGGGAGCAAATCAACACCTCCCTAGGAGAATTGAGTTCCAACATGGGACAACTAAGGATAGAGCACCAAGAGCATTCCATCCTCCTCCATGAAATTAGAGAAGACCAAAGAGCCATGAGGGAGGAGCAACAAAGGCAAGGAAGAGACATAGAGGAGCTCAAGCACTCCATAATATCTTCAAGAGGAAGAACTAGCCGCCATCACTAAGGTGGAACCGTTCTTTAATTTCCTTGTTCTTATTTTTTTCTGTTTTTCGAAAATTATGCTTTATGTTTTGTCTATGTTTGTGTCTTTATTACATGATCATTAGTGTCTAGTGTCTATGTCTTAAAGCTATGAATGTCCTATGAATCCATCACCTTTCTTAAATGAAGAATGTTTTAAATTGCAAAAGAACTAGAAATGCATGATTTCGAATTCTATCTTGAAATTAGTTTAATTATTTTGATGTGGTGGCAATACCTTTTGTTTTTTGAATGAATGCTTGATCAGTGCATATTTTTGAATTTGTTGTTTATGAATGTTAAAATTTTTGGCTCTTGAAAGAATAATGAAAAAAGAGAAATGTTATTGATAATCTGAAAAATCATAAAATTAATTCTTGAAGTAAGAAAAAGCAGTGAATATAAAGCTTGTAAAAAAAATGACGAAAAAATAAAGAAAAATAATGAAAGAAACAGAAAAAGCAAGCAGAAAAAGCCAATAACCCTTTAAACCAAAAGGCAAGGGTAAAAAAGATCCAAGGCTTTAAGCATTAATGGATAGGAGGACCCACAGGAATAAAATCCTGGCCTAAGCGGCTAAACCAAGCTGTCCCTAACCATGTGCTTGTGGCGTGAAGGTGTCAAGTAAAAAACTTGAGACTGAGCGGTTAAAGTCGTGGTCCAAAGCAAAAAGAGTGTGCTTAAGAGCTCTGGACATCTCTAACTGGGGACTCTAACAAACCTGAGTCACAATTTGAAAAGGTTCACCCAGTTATGTGTCTGTGGCATTTATGTATCCGGTAGTAATACTAGAAAACAAAATGCTTAGGGTCACGGCCAAGACTCATAAAGTAGCTGTGTTCAAGAATCAACATACTGAACTAAGAGAATCAATAACACTATCTGAATTCTGAGTTCCTATAGATGCCAATCATTCTGAACTTCAAAGGATAAAGAGAGATACCAAAACTGTTCAGAAGCAAAAAGGCTACAAGTCCCGCTCATATGATTGGAACTAAGTTCATTAATAAGTTTGGACTTTATTGTATATTCTCTTCTTTTTATCCTATTTTGTTTTCAGTTGCTTGGTGACAAGCAACAATTTAAGTTTGGTGTTGTGATGAGCGGATAATTTATACCCTTGTTGGCATTATTTTTACATAGTTTTTAGTATGATTTTATTATTTTTTATTATATTTTTATTAGTTTTTATTTAAAAATCACATTTCTGGACTTTACTAGGAGTTTGTGTGTTTTTCTGTGTTTTCAGGTATTTTCTCGCTGAAATTGAGGGACCTGAGCAAAAATCTGATTCAGAGGCTGAAAAAGGACTCCAGATGCTGTTGGATTCTGACCCTACTGCACTCGAAGTAGATTTTCTGGAGCTACAAAAGTGGATTTTTTGGAGCTATAGAAGCCCAATTAGTTTGCTCTCAATTGCGTTGGAAAGTAGCCATCCGGGGCTTTCCAGTAATATATAATAGTCCATACGTTGCCCGAGATTTAATGGCCCATACTGGCATTCAAAGTCAGCCTAAAATATATTGGCATAAAATGCCCAAAATGGCACCAGAATTGGAGTTAAACGCCCAAACTGGTACCAAAGCTGGCATTTAACTCCAGGAAAAGCATAAGCACGAAAAAGCTTCAATGCTCAGCCCAAGCACACACCAAGTGGGCCCTGGAAGTGGATTTCTGCACTATCTGCACTTAGTTACTTATTTTCTGTAAACCTAGATTACTAGTTTAGTATAAAAACTACTTTTAGTGATTTATTTAAGAGTATTTTGACCATCTTTTGGAATATAGGTAACCATAGACTATCATTTAGGAGGCTGGCCTCACGGCCATGCCTAGACCTTTTTCACTTATGTATTTTCTACGGTGGAGTTTCTACACCACATAGATTAAGGTGTGGAGCTCTGCTGTTCTTCATGAATTAATGCAATTACTACTGTTTTTCTATTCAATTCACGCCTACTTCTTCTCCAAGATATACTCTCGTACTTAATTCAGTTAAGTCAGAATGAAGGGGTGACCCGTGACAATCTCCCAATCTTCGTTACTCGCTTAGCCAGGATCGTGTGCCTAACAACCACAAAGTGGTCTACATGATGTTCAACCACAGAGTTGTGAGAAAAGTGTGAGATCACGATTCCGTGTACCAAGTGCGAAGCATCTCATCATTAGAAGAGGAAGGGGGGTAAATAATTTGAGGGGTCTGCTGTTGGTTGTTCTGAGGTGCTTGGGACTGCGTTAGGTGAGGTGCTCTGTAAGGCTGGTTTTGGTTCTGCTGTTGATAGGGAGGATTCTGCTGATACAGGTTTTGTTGATTGTTATTATTGTTCCACCTCTAATTTCCCTGGTTGTCTCTGCCTCTTCTGTTATAGTTGTCCCTCCACCCTTAGTTGGAGTTATCTTGCCAACCTTGGTTATAGTTCCTGTAACAACCCTAGTTCTAAGTTTAAGTCAATTAATGTTTATGTACAATTTTTATTATAATTAATTATTTTATAAATTGAAATTAAAGTTTCAGAGATAGAAAAATAATAGAGATTTATATGATTTAATCTAGAAAATTGATATTTGAACTTAAATTATACTTTACAAAATATAATTAACTTGTTCATCTCATAATTTAAATTAGAAATAATTGATTGAACTTGGTAATATGTTCATAAATAATGCTCTTAAATATTTTTAATAGAGTATATTTGATTTTAAAATTCCTCTACCCTCCAATTTTATCAAAATATCTATTCAAATCTATCCATAATCCTTTATAAAATCCTAATTTCTAACTCTAATTCCAAAATCAAACTCAGAAACTCTAATTTCCCAAATTGGAAACCCTAATTCTTCCCAAACCTAGCCGTCGAAACCCTACTCCAATTGCCCTCTTCTCAGACCTAGCAGCCGTGATACCAACCTTTCCCTTTCTCAAATCAGTCGTAGCAGTAAAGGGGGAAGGGATGCAGAAGAAAAACGGACCGAGAGAGAGGAGGCGGAGCTGCGATCAGAAGCGGAGGTGAGCAAGGAAGGGTTTATGTTTTGAACTTGAATTATTTAAGAAAGAAATTATGTTTTGAATTTGATTCAATATAGAAAGAGTTATATTTTGGGCTTGAAATAAAGGATTACCTTTTTATAAATTTATTGAAATAATAATATTTGAATTTGAATAGTAAGAGAGATGATTTTTGAATCTTTGTGAAGTTGGTAAACTTGAGAAAGAGTTTTATTTGATTACTTCTAATGAAAGGTTATGTTTTGAAAAGTGTTTAATGAATTTAAAAAAAATAAATGATTTTCTTGAGTCTTTGATAGAGAACTAAAATGAAGGATCGTTTTAAAGTTGGCTTGACTCAAGGTTTCCATAGCAGAGATTATGAACTGAATTGATGATTGAGATTTTTATGAACGAATGGTAAAGAGAAATGGCTTGAGCCAAGATATTGCAAAAGTGAAAGATGTAAAGTTTGTATAGTATGATTGAACAGAGAAAGAAAAAGATATTGCATAAGAATGTGAAAGTAATGATGAATAAAGAGAATGATAATGAATGATGATAATGTGAATGATTATGTAATGATCTGCTGTGTGAAGGCAGCCAGATAGATGGTGGTACGACCACTGAGAGCGCTTCCCTGGGATACTTAGCTATAATGCTATTCTGTAAGTCAGAGGACTCTTACAGAGGTATCGAGAAAATACATAACTAGCATATGCTCCTGTAAGTCAAAGGACTCTTACAGTGAGTGTGTTGGGCAGACTAGCTCTGCCCTGCAAGTCAAAGGACTCTTGCAGTGGGTTGTTAGTGCCGCCATGCAAGTCAAAGGACTCCTGCAGTGGTTTGCCCCGCAAGTCAAAGGACTCTTGCGATGGGCATTGCCAACAGGGAAGCCTTACCTGGTCAAAGGACTCCGGGTAACGTCGGGAGCGGGTATGTAACCGACAAATGAGCTCATTACCTGCACTAGGGCTAGACATGCATCATCCTTGTTTGTGCATCTGCATTTGATTGGGTTTGCTTGTTGTACTTCCCTGTGATTATGCTGTTTGCCTTGCTGTGACTTGTTTGTGTGTTGAATTGAATCTTTTGTTAGTGCTATTAGTTGGTGAATGTATAATGATGAGTAAGAATTGATGTTGTGATTGAAAATTAATTGTGTGGTTAAGAAATGCTTAATGTGACCAGTTTTATATTTTGGAATTTGTCTTGAGCTTAGAGATTTTCTTTGGAAGAGGTAAATAAGTAGTTAAAGTAAAACTAAGAATAGTATTTTCGTAAGAGTTTGATAAAAATATAGTTTCCTTGAGTATGTTAATTATTTGATTCTATTTCATTACTTTTACGGCATTCCCATTCCCTACTGAGAACGTGTGGTTTGTTCTCACCCCAAAATTTTCCACCCTTTCAGTGACACAGGTTCGAAGACACAATGTGAAGCTGGAGCGATTATAGAATTTATTTATGAGTTAAGTGTGAGTTAATTTGCTTTCATAGAGTTCCCTCGCCCTTATTGCTTAAGATTTTTATTTCATACAGAGGGATAGGATTTGTATCTGAGTTTTTTTTTTTTTTTGAAATCTTTTGCATGACAGATATTATTAATAATTATGTGATTATTATTACTTTGAAATGTTTGATATATGATTTTGATAATAAAAACAAATTTTTCTGGAATTTTCTATAAAACTAAATCGTAATATCGAACTAAAGGCTCAATAGTAAATAGTTAATAAAGGAAAGCAGGTTGGTAACGCCTTACTTGCGGTACGATCATGACGTTATGGAAGTTGGGTCGTTACAAATGGTATCAGAGCAGTTCGTTCCTGTTAGAGCCTTGGGAATGGACTGACTATGCTTCATTGTATACTCTGAGTGTCTGTCATGCTTTGTGACTTATTCTGATAACAAGAGTTTCAGTTCTATATGCATGACTGTCTGATGATTAACGCTGTTAGTCTACCATTGCATGCCTCATGGTATTAGGTATGGCCAACTTAATACTTATGATTTATGTATATGGGAACACTAATGGGTTATCATAGACGAAATAGAAGAATAGGTAAAGCGATTCATGGGGTTTGGGAGCGTTAGAGTTTATAAAGTTAGCTTCAATTCAACGTATAATCTTTATTCGTGCCACATGAACTCATGGCATCCTTTTCTTCGTTGCATCCATTGGAATTCTCTGGTTTGAATTTCCTCCTTAAAATGTGATTTGATTGTTCCCAACCATACTTTTTCATTCTTGTATACCTTTGCTTGCCTATGAATCTGATTGCTTACGTAACTCTTTGAATATTCACCCTTGACAATGCCTATACTTTTGTCCATATATTCTGCTTTCTTTGATTTCAGTTTGAACTTATCTTATTCTAGAAATTTTCGAGGGCGAAAATTTTTTTCTAAGGTGGGTAGAATGTAACAACCCTAGTTCTTGAAAATCAAATAATTAGTTATTTATGATTTATTTTAAGAAAATTATTTTGCTAAAGGTGATTAAATAGAGTTTCATGATAATTGAAGTTTAAATTAATTAGAATTAAACTTTATACTTTATTAGATATTTGGTATAATTGAAATTATAATTTTGGTAATTGAAAAATAATGAGAATTGTATAATTTAATTTAAATAAATTCTATTTTGAATGAATTATGCTTTTAATTTGAATTCTTAGAAATTATTTTATTAGAAATGATTAGATTGATATTTATAAATACTTTAAGTTTAAGTCAATTAATGTTTATGTACAATTTTTATTATAATTAATTATTTTATAAATTGAAATTAAAGTTTCGGAGATAGAAAAATAATAGAGATTTATATTATTTAATCTAGAAAGTTGATATTTGAACTTAAATTGTACTTTACAAAATATAATTAACTTGTTCATCTCATAATTTAAATTAGAAATAATTGATTGAACTTGGTAATATGTTCATAAATAATGTTCTTAAATATTTTTAATAGAGTATATTTGATTTTAAAATTACTCTACCCTCCAATTTTATCAAAATATCTATTCAAATCTATCCATAATCCTTTATAAAATCCTAATTTCTAACTCTAATTCCAAAATCAAACTCAGAAACTCTAATTTCCCAAATTGGAAACCCTAATTCTTCCCAAACCTAGCCGCCGAAACCCTACTCCAATTGCCCTCTTCTCAGACCCAGCAGCCGTGATAACAACCTTTCCCTTTCTAAAATCAGTCGCAGCAGTAAAGGGGGAAGGGATGCAGAAGAAAAACGGACCGAGAGAGAGGAGGCGGAGCTGCGATCAGAAGCGGAGGTGAGCCACGCTGCTGCCTCCGTTCAGCCCGCCGCCACTGCTTCGTCCTTGTCGCAGCCACTCCCGCAAGAACTCATGCCACCGATTTGTCGCTCGAGGAGCCGCCGTTTTTGCTCGTCATTCCCCCCCCGGAGTCGTCGCCGTCGAGGGCCAGCAGAGGGAGAGAGAACGACCGTGAGCCAGGTTCACCAGCGAGGAGAGGGGCTGTGTGGCACGTCGCCGTTCGTGCCCCTTTGTCGCCGTCGCTGTTCCGCCCGGCGTCGCCAGTGTTGAGGTCAGCCACTCCACTACCACCGTCGAGCCTTGTTTGGGGCTGGTGCTTCTCTTGGAGGTTGGGAGGAAAGGAGGCAGAACCGCAGAGTAGAGGGGCCACTGTGGCCTACCGTCGATCTGCACGCCACCTCTGCCGATAGAGACCACCGTTAGAATCGCTGTCGTTTTGGTAAGCTTGCCCTGTTTCTGGTTCCTCCTAGTTCTGCCAATTCAATTTTACTTTGAAGCTTGTCCCTGAAACTGTTTGTATTGTATAAAGAAATTATTGTAAATTACCTTGTCACCGCTGTTACTAGAGGTAGCTACCGGCTCTATTTGGAGACTGCTGCTAAGTCACCACCGAAGCTAAGAACAGGTGCTGGGATTCGATGGAGCACCGCTGCTGCTGTGAAATTGTAATATTTGGTTTTTTGCGTTTAAATTCTTCAATTACGGCTAATTGAGGTAGGGGATTTAACGTTTTTAATTTAGAATGCCTACAAAGTTATTTGGATAATTGCAAATAGTTAATAATGATTAAGAGTTGATTAATTGATGTGAATTGTTTGAAATATGTTTGAGAATAGTTAGTTGAAGTGATTATTTTGAATTATGATTAGAATTGAATGTGGTTGTGGTTACTTTGAATTATAATTGAAATTAGATGCGGATGTGAAATGTGACTGAATTATTGATTCTGCGATGAATTGGTTGAGATTCTGATTTTGAGTGAATTATTGTCTTGTTTGATGTTGAATTGGATATTTGATGTATGGGAACGGCTGTGAAGTTTACTTGTGACTATTTGAGATTGGTTTTGGTGGTTATTGAAGGATTGGAACTTCAATTTACCAAGGAAAGGAATTATGTTTCGAACTTGAATTATTTAATAAAGAAATTATGTTTTGAATTTGATTCAATATAGAAAGAGTTATGTTTTGGGCTTGAAATAAAGGATTACCTTTTTAGAAATTTATTGAAATAATAATATTTGAATTTGAATAATAAGAGAGATGATTTTTGAATCTTTGTGAAGTTGGTAAACTTGAGAAAGAGTTTTATTTGATTACTTCTAATGAAAGGTTATGTTTTGAAAAGTGTTTAATGAATTTTAAAAAATAAATGATTTTCTTGAGTCTTTGATAGAGAACTAAAATGAAAGATAGTTTTAAAGTTGGCTTGACTCAAGATTGCCATAGCAGAGATTATGAACTGAATTGATGATTGAGATTTTTATAAACGAATGGTAAAGAGAAATGGCTTGAGCCAAGATATTGCAAAAGTGAAAGATGTAAAGTTTGTATAGTATGATTGAACAGAGAAAGAAAAAGATATTGCATAAGAATGTGAAAGTAATGATGAATAAAGAGAATGATAATGAATGATGATAATGAGAATGATTATGTAATGATCTGCTGCGTGAAGGTTGCCAGATAGATGGTGGTACGACCACTGAGAGCGCTTCCCTGGGATACTTAGCTATAATGCTATTCTGTAAGTCAGAGGACTCTTACAGAGGTATCGAGAAAATACATAACTAGCATATACTCCTGTAAGTCAAAGGACTCTTACAGTGAGTGTATGTGAGTGTGCTCCTGTAAGTCAAAGGACTCTTACAGTGAGTGTGTTGGGTAGACTAGCTCCGCCCTGCAAGTCAAAGGACTCTTGCAGTGGATTGTTAGTGCCGCCATGCAAGTCAAAGGACTCCTGCAGTGGTTTGCCCCGCAAGTCAAAGGACTCTTGCGATGGGCATTGCCAACAGGGAAGCCTTACCTGGTCAAAGGACTCCGGGTAACGTCGGGAGCGGGTATGTAGCTGACAAATGAGCTCATTACCTGCACTAGGGCTAGACATGCATCATCCTTGTTTGCGCATCTGCATTTGATTGGGTTTGCTCGTTGTACTTCCCTGTGATTATGCTATTTGCCTTGCTGTGACTTGTTTGTGTGTTGAGTTGAATCTTTTGTTAGTGCTATTAGTTGGTGAATGTATGATGATGTGTAAGAATTGATGTTGTGATTGAAAATTAATTGTGTGGTTAAGAAATGCTTAATGTGACCAGTTTTATATTTTGGAATTTGTCTTGAGCTTAGAGATTTTCTTTGGAAGAGATAAATAAGTAGTTAAAGTAAAACTAAGAATAGTATTTTAATAAGAGTTTGATAAAAATATAGTTTCCTTGAGTATGTTAATTATTTGCATTCTATTTCATTACTTTTACGGCATTTCCATTCCCTACTGAGAACGTGTGGTTTGTTCTCACCCCAAAATTTTCCATCCTTTAAGCCATTCCTGTCGTGTAAAGCCTGAAAACACTTAACACACAGATCACGGCATCGAATGGTAGAAAGGGGGATCAAAAATATATAATTTAAAGGCTTAGGAAGCAAGTTTTCAACCATAGAACAAAATTGGGAAAGAATTGTAAAATCATGCAAATTGTATGAATAAGTGTGCAAAGACTTGATAAAAACCACTCAATTGAGCACAAGATAAACCATAAAATAGTTGTTTATCAGAGATGACTGATTAACAATGATGAATATTGAATGAGATGATTTGAGTTTCCTGGGTAGATACACTAAAGTGATTTCACTTGCTCCAGGTGAAGATATGAGGTATTGATATAGAATTGCCGAGACAAAATAGTTGATGATGGTCCTGTTTATGATTCTAGTTCTGTTATGTCGGATAATTGGAAAGTTGGGAAAGATGACAAAGATGAATTAGACTTAGTATTCTCTTATGACAGTTTCCTATTCATGGATTAGTGAGAATCTAAGATGAATACTTGATGAAAGGAAGCTTAGTATGCTTAGTGAGTTCCTATTATAGTGCATTGTATTTATTTGGCACTTTTACTGTACTAGGAACCCATGGGTCGGGGGTTTTCATTCTGTATATATCTCTTATTTTTTAGATGCAGGTGTTGTAGCTCAACAGTGAGCTGTGGCTCATCTGAAAAATGGCGAAGATCATTGGACTCCTGTTTTACTTTTGCTTAGAATCTCCCCGTATTTATTTTGAAAAAAAACTTATATGTATGTATTTATCATTTTGGAAAACTTTCCTATAGAGGCCTTGATGTATATTTTGGGAGACATAGAAAATATTGTTGTCAAACTGATTTTATTTCTGTACCCTATGATGAGGGAAAAACGATTCCACACAAACTCACTGGCAAGTGTATCGGGTCGCATCAAGTAGCAACAACTCACAAGAGTGAGGTCGATCCCACAGGGATTGATGGATTGAGCAATTTTAGTTAGGTGATGAATTTAGTTAAGCGAATATTTGATGATTTGAGTGATTTTGATTAACAGAAGCTAAATTGCAAGAAAATAAAAGTGCAGAAGGTAAATTGGGCAGAAAAGTAAAGTGCAGAAGAGGTAAATTGCAGAAACTTAAAGTGCAAGAAAGTAAAAGAGCTGAAACTTAAATTGCAAGAAAAGTAAATTGCAGAAACTTAAAGTGCAAGAAATATAAATTGCTAAATCTAAATTGCTGAGAAATGTAAATTGCTTGAAGAATAAAGGGATTTGGGTGTTGGGATTCAGATTTAACTAGAAAATATAAATAAAGTAAATCAGAGAGTTATGAGATGAAGAGATTCATCTCAATGGCAAAACAGAAATGGAAAATTGCTTGAAGAGACAAACAGTAAGAAAACTTAGCTTAATTGTGAAAGTCTAAAAGAGAAATTGAAGATCAAGAAAGAGCAATGAGATCAGAAAGCAGATCTAGATCTCAATTACTCCCTTGACCAATCAGAAAAGAAATTGCAGAAGGAATGAAAATGAAAACAGCAAAGGAAATTTAGATCCAATTCTCAAATTCTCAGAACTATATAAAAGAAAAGCAAAGATGATTCTCAGATCAAGAAATTCAATGGAGTTCTTCAATCTCAATCCAAAAACCCAAAACAGAAAGTAGAAGTTGCAAAAAAAAGAAAATAAAAATAGAAAGCAAACTAGATCTAATCCCAATTCCCGAATTCCCAATGAAAATTTAAAAGTGAAAACTAAAAATGAGCTAAAGGTTCTTTACAAATCAAACTTAATTCTATTTATACACTTTCTATTTTGGTCTTCAAAACTTGGAGTGGGCCTTTTCAAAATTGTGAAGAAGTGGATCCAAGATGGCACTTGATTGAAATTGGGTTGGAGGCATGCTCCAGTGGAGCGTTCAGTTCATTTTAGTGAACGCTACGTTCACTACTCCAAGCATGTGCTTCCCTCGTGGCAATTTTCCTTTATTGGTGTGTGCTTCTTCGAAAACGTTCACAAAAGTGAACGCTACGTTCATTTAATTGAACGTTCCTTCCTTGTTGCGCACCTTGGTGTGCATTTGGCCTCTCCTAGCGTTCAATATTTAAACACTACGTTTCCTAAATGAACGCTGGCCCTATTCCTTTGGTGCTCCCTCTTGATTGAGCACGATGAAGTTCACAAAAGTGAACGTGGCATTTAAACTCTTGAACGCTACCTCTTGTTTTGCTTTGTGCCCAGCTTGCTTCCTCGCCCAAGAGTCACGAGAAAGTTCACAAAAGTGAACGCTACGTTTAAAATTTGTAGCGCTACCCTTGTTGCTTTGATGTTGTGCCTTGCTTCCCTTGGTTGAACGCAACGCTTTACTGTCATGGGCCACGCATTTAAAATCGTGGCCTAAGTCCAAAGCGTGCTCCAACTTCAAAGTGTTCCCCAAAATTCTTCTTTCCTCTGTTTGGACTTAATTTGTGCTTTCTGCTTCTTTTCCTTTATCTTTTTACCTATTTATCAACCAAAGAAATACATCAAAGTCTCACCAAAATCACAAGATCTTGCATCATTTATAAAATCAATTAATTCTAGCATAAACCTATGATGTTTGTGTAAAATAAGTCAATGATAATAAGGTGGTACGAATCAAGGTGCATTATAATACATATATATATGCTATATATGTGTTATAATGCACCTTGATTCGTACCACCTTATTATCATTGACTTAGGGCTCGAACATAAGGATTTGAATATTAGGGTGTTACAACTCGCTCCTATGACTCTTTCACCATAAAGACTATCGGGACTTCCGCCACAGCTTCTGGTATGCCCTCAATAGTTAGCAGATTTCTCCTAGTGGTATAGCTTTTGCAGGTGACCGCAGTGATGGTAGTCCCCAGAGTATACTATAGGTCATCGTTACTTCTGACGACGAGGACATTGAGGAGATAAAGATTGTGGATCTAACTTCTGAGAACGATGAGGATCCCGAGATGGATACAGAGATCGTGGACTTGATTTCTAGCAGCGATTAAGTAGCGACATCACCATCTTCTTTTGGCAGCGCTCCTGATAAACCCTAATTTTGTGGTTTTTCTTGTGCTTAATTTAGGGGATTTTATCACCTTTTCTCACATTTATTCAATGAAATAGCATGGTTTTGTAATTCTCCCTTAATTTGTGCTTAAGTGTAAAAACATGATTTTTGGGCCTTAAAATTGCTAAATTTAATTCACTTTAATTCCATTCGATGCCTTGATATGTTTGTTGAGGGATTTCAGATTCACAAGGCAAGTATTGAATGGAAGAAGTAAAGAGAAAAGAATGCAAAGTGGAGAATTCATGAATAAATGAGCATGTGGAAAATTGAGGGCCAGGCGAACGCGTCATCCACGTGTACGCGTGAGTTGAAGATTTGCAAGCCACGTGCACGCGCCACCCACGCGTACGCATGAGGGGGAATTTTGGCCAGCGACGCGCACGCGTCACCCACACGCACGCATGACGCTGATCACGTGACCTCATTAAAGTGAATTTACTAGGGCGATTTCTGAGCTTCCCAGGCCCAAATCCAACTCGTTTCTGAGGGTATTTCATGCAGAATTGAAGATTGAGCAAGGGGGAGCACTTAGTTGTAGATTAGGAAGCATGTAGTTAGTTTCTAGAGAGAGAAGCTCCTTCTTCTCTCTAGAATTAGGTTAGGATTAGGTCAAATTCTTCTAGATCTAGGTTTAATTCCTTGTTTTTATCTTGTCTTCTTTACAATTTTTTATTGTATTGCCTTAATTCTTCTCTTTTCTCTTGTTAAGTTCCATTCTCTTTAATGCAATTTTGAGGTATTTCATACTTAATGTACTCTCCTTAGTTGTTGTTGTTAATTTCTTGTATTGGGTAGTAGTAGATTTCATTAATGAGCATTTTGTTGAATTTGGTTTGTTTGATGTTCTTTTATTGTTAATTGAATTGTTGTTATTGTTTCCTTGCAATTGGTAGTTGTTAGATTTTATTCTTGTTGTCATTTTATCTTGCTTTCCTTTTATGCCTTCCAAGTGTTTGACAAAATTCTTGGAAGGATGTTAGAGTAGATTTTTGAGCATTCTTGGCTTGGAAAGAGGAATTAGGAAATCTTGAGTCATTAATACCCAACCTATGCTGGTGATCTAGAGTTGTTAGCTAGTATTGTTTCCATTAACTCTAATCTCTTGCTAATTCAATTAGTGAGTTGATTAGGACTTTTGGATTGAGATTAGCTAATCTTATTTGACTTTCTCCCTATGTGAAGATAACATTATACCTTCTTCCATTGTTGGAGATGACGAAATAAGATAAATTCTTGTTAATTATTGTTATGGGTGACTAGGATAGAAAGTCTATATTCTTAATCCTTGCCATGAATGTCTCTCCTTATTAATTGCTTTCTTTAGTTGCTTGCTTTACTTTTCTTGTCATTTATTTTCTTGCTCCTTTCATCAAATCAAACCCCCCGTATTCCTTCATAGCTAATAATCATTCACTTCATTGCAATTCCTTGTGAGATGACCCGAGGTTTAAATACTTCGGTTAATTTTCATTAGGGTTTGTACTTTGTGACAACCAACACTTTTAAATTAGATTCGAGGATTGACTATCGGTTTGGAGCTATGCTCACAACGAAATTATTTTGCTAAATTCCGAACCGGTATTAATTCTTGCATCAAATTTATGGCGCCATTGCCGAGGAATTGCAATGGTGCTATGTTATTGGCTATTGTACATATGTTGATATTGTGATATGTTTACCTTTTGCTTCGTTGTTAGTTTTTGCTAGTTGTAGGACTTTGTTTTCTTTGTTTCTTGTTAGTTTTTGTTTTTGTTTTCTCTTTCACTTTGAAGTCTCATTCTTTTGGCTATGAGTTTGCTTACAATTATGTTGTAGGCAATGAAAGCTTCAATGAGGAACCACATTATGGGAATGGATATCAATTTAAGGAGGTGCTACATGCTTATAGTCAACCTTCATGGCAACACCCTCCTCCAATCTCTCATGGCTACAATCCACCCAATGATGTACCCAATTATGACCCAAACCCTCAATATTGTTGTCAATTGTACTCACAAACCTCACACCACCATTCACCTCTATATGACCCTAGCCCATATCCACCATACCAACCACCATATGAACCATACCTAGAGCCACCACATTTCCAACACCAATACTCCCAAGAACCACAATTTTTCTATACACCTGATAAACCCAGATTTTATGATATAATTTGTGCTCAAATTGAGTGTTTCTATCAATCCTTCACCCACTTATTCATGTAAATTGCATGGTTTTACTTTTCCTTCCTTATTTTATGATATAAGTAAAAAACATGTTTCCTATGCTTTAAAAATATTAATTTTAATTACCCTTTATTACCATTCGATACCGTGATTTGTGTGTTAAGTATTTTCAGATTTCATAGGGTAGGAATTGCTCAAAGGACAAAAAGGAAACATACAAAAATGGAAGGAAAGCACAAAAATGGAGTTTTGAAGAAAAGGCAGTGACGCAAGCGCATGGACGACGCGAACGCGTGCCTAGGGCAAAAATGCAGCGACGCGAACGCGTGGATGACGCGGATGCGCGCCTTGAGCAGAACGCAGTTGACGCGTACGCGTGACAAGGAGAACTCCCAGATGACGCGAACGCGTGAGCCACGCGAGCGCGTGACAGATACCACGTACAGAAATCTGCAGAAAATGCCCCCAGCAATTTTTGGACCCTTTTTTCGGCCCAAATCGAAACCAGAAACACAGAATATAAGTCAGAGAATGGAGGAATCAAAAGGGAGACGTAGAATAACTTAACATACATTCGTAATACATAATTTTAGGATTAGATGTAGTTTTTAGAGAGAGAGGTTCTCTCCTCTCTCTTAGGATTAGGATTAGGATTTCTCTCAATTTTAGGACTGCTTATCTTCATTACGGGTTCAATGTTCCTTTTATTTATTTTATCAATTTAGTTTATGAACTCTTTATGTTTAGATTGATTTTCTATTATTAATGCAATTGAGGTATTTCAGATTTATGATTTTTATTTAGCCTTTTATATTATTGGCTTTAATTGCTTAATTGGAGACTCTTGAGTTATCAAACTCATCGTGATTGATAATTTTTATTTTTGCTAATTGATTTGAATTCCAATAACTCTAGTCTTTCCTTAGGAATTGACTAGGACCTGAGGATCAAATTGATTAGTCCACTTAACCTTCCTTTGTTTAGCAAAGGTTAACAAAGTGGGATTAAAACCCAATTCTCATCACCGTTGATAAGGATAACTAGGATAGGACTTCTAATTCTCATACCTTGCCAAGAGTTTACTTTATAATTATTTATTTATTTTTCTTTCCGTTCAAATTACTTGTTCCTTATTTTCAAAAAACCCAAAAACATATCTTTTTACATAACCAATAATAAATCATACCTCCCTGCAATTCCTTGAGAAGATGACCCGATGTTTAAATACTTCGGTTATTAATTTTATTGGGTTTGCTTTAGTGACAAACAAAACTTTTGTAAGAAAGGAATTCTTCTCGGTCTAGAAGCTATACTTACAATGGGAATTTATTTGTGAAAATTCTAGATCGCGCGAGAGTTTCGTTCTTCAAAATGGCGCCGTTGCCGGGAATTGCAACTGTGTGCCTTATTATTGGTTATTGTAAATATTTTCTTTTACCTATTTATTTGTTTTTATTTTTAATTTTTTTTACTATGAATTCTCACCCCTATCGCTTTGAGTTTGGTTCCAATGTTGTTACAAGGAATGGAAATTATAACAGGAACATGCATCAAGGTCAAAACAATCAGAGATGGAAGGAGCCACGAGGATCTAATCAACCCTTCTGGCAGCAACATCTTCCACAATACCACAGACAAAGACCATCCTACAATGCATGCAAAGATAATTGTTATGGTGGACCCTTTCGTGATAACCAACACCCACCAAACTGCTATAGTCAAGAGCCATTCCGAGGTGCATACCAAGATGATAGATATGGTGGACCCCCATTATATACCTACGATCCACCTCCTCAACATAGCTTTGAACCACCATACTCACAAGCCCCCTACAACCAAACACATCCAGACAACCCTAACCCATATCCACCCCAACTCCAATCCAATTACTCCCCAGAATCACCACCTCAATATTCACCATCTCTGTATACTTATCAAGAAGAACCACCTCCGTATTATGAGCCCTCTCTCCCAACCAATGAACCCTCGTATCCACCCCAATCTCCAATGGATGACACCATTCGTGTTCTTCTTCAAGGACAAGTGAAGATGCAAAGGGATGTACTGGAATTCGCAACTGCCTTAACTGAGGTAGTAAATAAATTAGCTTCCCAACATCTGAGCATTCAAAGTACTCCCATGGCTACATGTGGAGAATCAAAAGAAGAGCGTAGCATGAAGGAGACACTAGAAACTTCGGTGGACAATGAGGAGCATGGATTTGTATTGGAACAAGTGGAGGAAGCCATAATAGTTGCAGAGGAAGAAGTGGTTGAAGATTTAGGAGATGCTGAACCTCCATGGGAATCGAGAACTATAAAGGATTCCGCCGAGAAGCTTGAAATTGATGCTAAGGAAGATAGTGAACAACTTCCTAGGCATATACCTTTTGAAGAATTGGGCGGAACAGACCAAGAAGCTGATTCCCTTAGCATTGATGATCATGAATCAAGCCCTCCTAGTAATGAACTTACATCTGCAACTGAACTCCTTGAGCCTGAAGAATCTTACCCAAGTGAATACGAAGGTGATGTGGAGGTAGATTTTTCTCAACCTCCAACTTATGACTTGAGTGATGATGAGGACAAATTTGAGGACTTTGATAAAGACATGGTTGAATTTGAAAAAGTTTGCAAGGAAGTCGAGGAATTCACAGAGGAACACAAGGGAGTAGAGCTTGCAGAACCACTGGAAACACCTATCCCAAGGCCATTACCGCCCAATTCAAACTTCAAGTAGGTAAAATCCTTAACCTTTATCTTTACTTTTCCACTTGAATATGGTTTGCTTGAAACAGATGGCCAGCTTAGAGCTCTCTGCGGCTTTAAGAGTAAAAGGGAAATGGTTCACACTCAGAGCTGGTATGCAAGATTCAATAAGGTTCCGCGCTTCAATCTGAAGTGCAAGGATTGGTGTCAAGTTCAATTGAATGGGTCTCGGAAGACATTTGGTCATCTTGGTGAGAATACAATTTCCAAACCGCCCGGCTGGAAAAATATAGATCGAAACAAAGGCAGATATAAAAGCAAGGTTTGGGATCCTGGAATCTTTTCTAACATTCAACACCCCGGGAGCCTGAGAATCTGTTTGAAGCTGCTCAAGGGCTTTACATGCCCAGTTTGGGACCCCGGAGGCTGTAGGCATTCCAAGCACTGGTGGAGATTTTTGGATGAATTCAAGCACAAGCCACCATAGCAGAAAGCTCATCAAATGTCCAACTTAAGGACTATAACTAAAAGTGCTAAGTGGGAGACAACCCGCCATGGTATGATCGTTCCGTTTTCAATTTTATTTTGTGTTGTTTGTTTTTATTTTATTTTATTTTCATTGAACCTGGAATTATTCATAGCATCTACATTAGCACTACATATTGCATACTGCATAATTGCATAAAAAAACACCCCACGCGAGCGTGCAGGCCACGCGTGGGCGTCGAATGGAAATCGGCGTAAAGATCCAACGCCCAGAAAGTTAGGCTGGAATCGTGTGGCTGGTGTGCCTTTAGCACAATTTGGCCCACGCGTTCGCGTCCCTGACACGAACGCATCACTTGCACTACGCACATCCCACGCGAAAGCGTGAGCCACGCGTACGCGTCGCGCGGATTTTATGGACCCCTTTTTGAAAACAGAGAGTTGCGCCAAAACGATGCTGGAACTGTGTGTTTAGCACAATTTTCCGCGACGCGTTCGCGTACGCGTCACTTACCTTTTACCTAATTCATGCGATCGCGTCAACGACGTGGCCGCGTCACACCCCTTAACACCCCAATCACGCGATCGCATGCCCCACGCGTTCACGTGGATTCAAAAAGACTAACCCCCATTCACGCGAAACCCCCCATTCCCCCCTTTGTAACTTCTCTTCTTCCACCTTCTAACCACCACCTCTCCCAGCCGCCCAGACCCACCGCCGCGCCACCATCCCAGCCGCGAGGACCGCCACCGATGCCACCACCCCCCCCTTCTTCTTCTTCCCTTTCTTCTTCCCCTCCCCTTCTCCCCTTCCTCCTCCCTCCACAACCTCCGAACACCACTGCCGTCGCCCCAGCCCCGAGCCACCTCCACCGCGCTACCACTCCCCCCACCACCCTCACCCCCTTCTTCTTTCCCCTCTCTCACCCAACCCTAACCCAGGACCACCAAACCACCCCTGCCACCACCGCAGAATGCCGCCGCGCTGCTCTCCCCTCACCGCCGCGTCACCAACACCACCACCACGTTCCCCTCATCTCTCTGTGTCCAATTACTGTTCATACACACACCAGGTTTTGCCGAACACCGATTTCATTTTCTGATTAGTCAGTTAGTTGCATATTTTACAGTTTTTGTTCGAAATAGGATAGTTAGAGATGCATGTTGTAGTGGATTCTAGGTGGTTAGGTAGCTAGGATATGGTTAGTGGATTTAGGTCTGATAATTGCACCATTTTTGCTACATGTTTTTATCTTATTAGCGATTCTGAATTGGCTGTGATGATGTCATGTTCATATACTGTTCTTTCATGTTTGATGCTGCTATTATACCATGATAATCTTTTCAGCACTATTTCTTGTCATATGAACTGTTTTTCTTGTTGTTAATTACCCGGGGACATCCAATTTTAGCCGGAATGCTACCCAATTTTCTGCAAATGATTTAATCTACCCCCATTCATGTATTGGCTTGGAAATTCAATATTTTGCATTACTTGGCTACAACCCAACCAATTCATGAATGCACGGGCCAGCATTCTCATTTCTTTTGGTTCCCTGAGTAATAAATTGCTTATTGATGATTTCATTCTCATTTTACATTTACTTTATCTATAGGAATTATCATCAATAACTGCACTCCTTGCTTGAATATGAGTTGATTGTTCTTCAAAATTGTGAATTTCTTGGTAACTAGGGAAATCATTCTCATGCCACTCACTTTAACTTCCTTTTTAACTCCTAACCAGTTTAGCTTTCTAACTTCTCTTGTTGGTTTTTACCTAACTACTTTAACTTTCTAACTCAAGGCATGGTTACTATTTTTCCTAATTAACTTTAATTCCACTTATAATATATTTTGGATTGTGATTTTTAATCTCAGACTTTTAACTCGAATTCAATCCAAAATGTACATATATTTACCTCATTTCATGCTTCTATTACTCTTTTGCCTATATGCTTACATTGACAAAAATCCTACTTGCCTACTTGTTTTCCTGTTTTAGTTCTTCAATTATATCCTGCTACTTCTGCTTTTCAGGATGTCTGATCCCCAAAGGAAAGGAAAAGGCAAGGCAACTACAGGCAAACAAAAAAGAGGAGAATCTTCTACCTCTATCCTGGATCTCCTTCACGACAATTCCTGGCGGGAAAAGAACTTTACCCCGCAGGAAAAGGCCGACTAGCTCCTCACTGCCACAGATCCAGTCAAGTTTGCAAACAGATACTGTGAGCTTAAGTATCCAATGTTTGCCACTGCCAGGAACCTCTACTTGGAAAGAACTCTTAAAATTCCAGAAGAACTCACCCAGTACACTTCCAAACAGATAAAACAAAGAGTGCACCACAGAAGGAAACAGATTTTAGTCACTGAGGAAGCTATCGAGGACATCCTACGGCTCCAGCCTAAGTCAGATTAGCCTGACGGTTACCAAAAGGCTGAAGAAGATATGAGATTCATGCGATTTGACTGGGATGAAGTCAAGCAGAGAATAGCCCTTGATCCTACCGTCCCATGGGTCATGGGAAAGAATACAATGATGCCTAAGGGAATCAAGCTGATATATTTGAATGATGAGGCTCGGCTTTGGCACCAGATTCTGAGTAACTACGTGATGCCGAGCACTCATGAGAAGTTTCTGGCATTAGGGTACAGACCCCCTTTTCTCACTGCCTCGGGTAAAGCAGCCACATCTTCAGATGCCCCTTTTGCATCCACTGCACCTCCACCTGCTCCTGAGCCCATTTATCATCTGGTGCACCGCCTCTTCGTACACTTGGATCGTATGGAGTGTCGCTACAAGCGACGCTATGAGCACCTCAAGTTGATGATCCGATCTGGCAGCGACATCCCCTCCGAGCCTGACACCACTTCTGAGCCTTCTGATGCGGAGCCGGATGATCATGAGGAGGAGGCACATACCCAGGCAGAGCAGGGAGGACCTGAGCAGGCTGCACCACGCCCTGAGGAGCCCCACCAGATCCAGGCCGCAAATCCGGAGATTCCTATATAGACAGAGCCTCCGCTTCAGCAGGCAGCTCCTCCTACACTTATTCAGACTGCAGACCCTCAGCCTACCGCAGAGACACCAGCAGCCCATCCTTCCGGAGATGACACTTCTCACACCCAACTTCAGTGAGCATTGAGGACGATGCTATTATTTAAGTGTGGGGAGGTTGCCATCTCTGGCGTACTTTATTTTGGTGAACCACCTTTTAGACTCTTTTATCCTATTTTGCTTATTTTTTTGTATTTTTATTTATTTTTATTTTTATCTTTCAGTACTTGCACACTTTTCTTTTGCTGTATTTTGACTGTAATTCTGCATTTTGCACCTTAGTTTATATATATTTATCTTAGACATTTAGTTTAGTCTAGTTGCAATTTTAGTTATTAAGTTGTGATATAGAACATATAGATTAATTAGTTTAGTTTACCCTTTTTAGCATACGATAACTTGGATTAATTGAAAATAAAAGAGTAAACTAAAGACTTTAGTATAACAGAATCACAATAATCCACACACCTTGTATATATATAGCATTACATGTTAGTTAAGCTGACAACATTTTTCAAGGAAAAACACTAAGATTTTAAGGAGCCACCCTAAGATTCACATTGAGAATAATGGGAACCTTGATTTCTACTTGCATGACATACATGACTAATATATGATTTTTGAGCTAGAGAACACATAGCCTGTGAGTTTTTGAGCTTATTTATATGGTTACATTATTTAACCATAATTATTTCATTCTTGTGTGTTTGCCCTTCTTTTTATTCTGGTGATCATTACTTTATTTTAATCTATATGTCCAGTATAGAATATAGATACATACCAAGAGATGATTAAGGCCATCATTTGAATTTTTCCTCACTTATCCTAAATAAGCTTACCTTTTACATCACCCTTGTTAGCCCCCTTGAGCTTTTTAATCCCCTCTTGTTCTATAACCACACTACTAGCCTTAAGCAAAGAAACAAATTAAAAATTCCAAGTTGAATCCTTGGTTAGCTTAAGATAGAGATTGTGTATTCACTAAGTGTGGGGAAACACGGGAACATGGGTTGATAGGAAAGGATTAACTCAATAAAGTAATAAGGATTTTGGGAGCATGCTCATGTAAAACAAATTTAAAATACCATGTGCACTGATATATGTTCTGTTTATGTTTCAAAAAAAATCCTTTTTGTTACCTAAGTAAATAAGGGGACAAAATTATCCCAATGATAAGTTTAGTAAAGAAATCAATGCACATGAGATAAGAATCAAAATTAAAATTGGTACATGAGTATGTATTAAGAAAGAGAAAAATTGGGAACCCCAGGGAAGTTATAAATTATATAGAATATGTATATGTTGGGTGAGACCGTAGACTAATTAAGGATTCAACTTATAGCTCACTTAGCCTTATATATACCCCTACCCTTACCTTGGCCCCATTACAACCTTTAAAAGACCTCATGATCTTTGTATGTCTATATTCAATATTTGTTGATTGGTTAGATGAAGAACAAAGTTTTAGAAAGCAAGAATAGAAAAGAATAGAGTGATTAACCCTAAACACTGAGCGACTAGAGAATAAACATAAATCCAGTGAGGGTTCAATAGCTCATCACCATATATCTCTGTTTAATTGTTAATTGTCTTGCAAGCTTATGAAATGTTTAACCCAACTCAATTGTGAAGGTTCTTTAACATGATCTAGGTTTGGCTATACATATATAAATCCTTGAAAATATGAATTAAATTAACCACATGTAAGCTCTATATATATAGGTGGGTGATAAATTAAAATTGCATGATTCATGTAGGTAGTTTGCATCTAGAATAGATTGCATTGCATGAGATTCCACCATTCTAACTTTACTCTTTCACTTGGATTTAGCATGAGGACATGCTATTGTTTAAGTGTGGGGAGGTTGATAAACCCATATTTTATGATATAATTTGTGCTTAAATTGAGTATTTCTATCAATCCTTCACTCACTTATTCATGTAAATTGCATGATTTTACTTTTTCTTCCTTATTTTATGATATAAGTGAAAAACATGTTTCCTGTGCTTTAAAAATATTAATTTTAATTACCCTTTATTACCATTCGATACCGTGATTTGTGTGTTAAGTATTTTCAGATTTCATAGGGTAGGAATTGCTCAAAGGACAAAAAGGAAACATACAAAAATGGAAGGAAAGCACAAAAATGGAGTTTTGAAGAAAAGGCAGTGACGCGAGCGCATGGACGACGCGAACGCGTGCCTAGGGCAAAAATGCAGCGACACGAACACGTGGATGACGCGGATGCGCGCCTTGAGCAGAACGCAGTTGACGCGTACGCGTGACAAGGAGAACTCCCAGATGACGCGAACGCGTGAGCCACGCGAGCGCGTGACAGATACCACGTACAGAAATCTGCAGAAAATGCCCCCAGCGATTTCTGGACCCTTTTTTCGGCCCAAATCCAAACAAAAAACACAGAATATAAGTCAGAGAATGGAGGAATCAAAAGGGAGACGTAGAATAACTTAACATACATTCGTAATACATAATTTTAGGATTAGATGTAGTTTTTAGAGAGAGAGATGTTCTCTCCTCTCTCTTAGGATTAGGATTAGGATTTCTCTCAATTTTAGGACTGCTTATCTTCATTACAGGTTCAATGTTCCTTTTATTTATTTTATCAATTTAGTTTATGAACTCTTTGTGTTTAGATTGATTTTCTATTATTAATGCAATTGAGGTATTTCAGATTTATGATTTTTATTTAGCCTTTTATATTCTTGGCTTTAATTGATTAACTGGAGACTCTTGAGTTATCAAACTCATCGTAATTGATAATTGTTATTTTTGATAATTGATTTGAATTCCAATAACTCTAGTTTTTCCTTAGGAATTGACTAGGACCTGATGATCAAATTGATTAGTCCACTTGACCTTCCTTTGTTTAGCAAAGGTTAACTAAGTGGGATTAAAACCCAATTCTCATCACCGTTGATAAGGATAACTAGGATAGGACTTCTAATTCTCATACCTTGCCAAGAGTTTACTTTATAATTATTTATTTATTTTTCTTACCATTCAAATTACTTGTTCCTTATTTTCAAAAAACCCAAAAACATATCTTTTTACATAACCAATAATAAATCATACCTCCCTGCAATTCCTTGAGAAGACGACCCGAGGTTTAAATACTTCGGTTATTAATTTTATTGGGTTTGCTTTAGTGACAAACAAAACTTTTGTAAGAAAAGAATTCTTGTCGGTCTAGAAGCTATACTTACAACGGGAATTTATTTGTGAAAATTCTAGATCGCGCGAGAGTTTCGTTCTTCGATACCACCTCAAGACTTTTACCAATATGAACCACCTTCCAACTACAATACCTTTCCCTCAAATAATGAACCCTCTCTTCCCACACCAGCTCCAATAGATGAAGATCTCCATGCTATCATGCTAGAACAAAGAGATCTTAGATCTTATATCCTAAGGCAATAAGAGGAGACAGAAAAGGAGTTCAAGGAGGTAGAAGCCAAGATTGCTATCGTGAAGGAAGCCATTAGCAACATGGTCTCATCCCACCTAAGCCTGTACAATCAAGACACTCCCATTGCTGAATGTGTAGAAGCAACCAAGGAGCTTAGTGAGGGATTGAACTCGGAGCTTCAAGGTGAAAAAGAGGAGTTAAGGCAAGGAGTGCAACAAGAGGAGGAGGTAGAGATTATTGAACAAGAGGAAGTAGTGGTTGAAGATGTAGGAGATGTTGAATACAAGGAGGAATCTCAAGTTGAAGAGCCCTCTTCCAAGGAGTTTCAAATTGGTGTTGAGGAGGATAGTGCACAACCTCCAAGGCACAATACGATTGAAGAATTGGAAGAAGTGGGGCAAGCACCTAGCTTCCCTATATATGATGATTCCACATCAACATATTATCCTTTTGAGTTTGAGGAATCCTTCCACATTGGGCTTGGAATTAATGATGAGGTAGACTTCACTAAACCTCCTATCTATGACTTGAGTGATGGAGAAGAGCTAGAGGACATTGGTGAAGAAGAATATGAACTTGAGGAAGCTTGGCAAGAGGTAAAGCTTGAAGAACCTTGCCAAGTGGTGGAAGCCTTTCAAAGAGGATGGACGGAAGTGGAACATGCTTTGTCAAGATCATTGGGAACTCCTCCACCTAAGTTGCCATCCAATCCTTCATTTGAATGGGTAAAACTTCTAATTCTTTGCTTTATTATCCCACTTGAATATGGTATTCTTGAGACGGATGGCCAACTTAGGGCGCTTTGCGGAATTAAGCGTAAGAAGGGGATGTTTAGTGCTTGGCGGTGTAAGTCTAGGCTTATTATAGTGGGAAGCTCAAAATTGAGGAGCATGGATTGGTGTAGTGCTCAAATAGATGGGTCTAGGAGGGTAGTTTGGTGCCTTCATGAGAATTCGACTTTCTTACCACCAGGAGGAAATTATCATGATCAACTCAAAGACGGGTGTCAAAACAAAGTGTGGGATCCCGGATTATTAGAAGAGGATCAACTTTGGGAGCTCATGGTTTGTGAAGAACTCCATCAAAGCTTGGAGATATCAATCTTTAATGATGGAGCTAATTGGAAGTCCAACATTGGTGGATGTTCAAGGATGGATTCAAGCACAAGCCACCTTGATGAAGAGCTCCCCATAAGCCCAACTTAAGGACAATAAACAAAAGTGCTAGGTGGGAGACACCCCACCATGGTAACATCGTTCATTTTTCTCTTTTGTAAATATTGGTAAAAAATTGTTTAATTTCATGTTTTGTTTGGTTAGTTGAGTTTATTTGGGAGACTAGTAGGTTAAATAAGATTTTATGGTGTTTTGGTAGCTGTTTGGAGGTTTGGAATGCTTGGTTTAGTGCAAGAACTTGAAAAATTTTAAAAAACAGAGCACCATGCCACGCGTACACGTGACCCAAGTTTTTTCAACCATCCACACGTATGCGTGGATCCAAAATTTTCACCTCCCATACAAATTCCAGAAAGTTGTGTGAGTTTTGGGCTAGAATTGTGCCTTTATCACAAAATCCACCCACGCGTACGCGTCACCCCCACACGTACGCATCGCCCCTCTGAATAACCCATCACGCGTACGCGTGACCCACGCGTATGCATCGATCCCATTTCACCCATCCACGCATACGCGTCACTCCACGCGTACGCGTGGACTGCTCTACTTCACCCATTTCTTTTCTTCTCTTCTTTCCATTTCTTTCCTTCTTCTCCCTTCTCCTCTTTTCTCTCCACCCTTCAACCATCATCCAACACTACCAAACACCACTTTCACCATTTTCTTTAGTTAGTTAGATAATTAGTTAGTTTAATTTTTGTTTATTTTTCTATTTTTCATTACAAATGTTAGATTATTAATATTGTTTGCTGTTTATTGCTGCTAATTACTGATAAGATGTTGTTCTAACATCATTGTTGTTAATTGTCATTGTTGGATTCTTTATTGAAGTTACCTTTTGTTACTTGGTTTTGAATTTTTCATGCTTAACATTTGTGAATACCAAGTACTTGTACATTGCCTTCAAGCATCTTAACTCTTTTGAGTTGCATGTTTTGGCCACCATGCATTCATCATCCATTGTTAGGCAATAGTGTATTATCAATGCATTTTTTTTAGGTGATGCTTATTATGATTGATCTTTATTCACATCACCTATTTCATGCATTGAGATTGCAGGATTGTGAAATTGGATTGTAAGCTTACCTAAGTGACATATTTTTTAGCTTTCTAAGCTTTGTGGACCATGCTTGCTATGTGATTGATTTTCACTTCTACATTCTTTTTTCTAAGTTCCATAGCATCCATGTGCTCCACCTCTATGTCACTTAGGTGTTGCAAACAAATTTCAATATGTGTCATTGTTGATGTGTGAGCTCTATATTTTATTTGGTCCACTAAGTTTCCTTGCACATCAATCAATGTCCATGCATTATCCAATTTCACAATTGCTTGATTAATTGCTTGAATGTTTTCATGCTTCTTTACTACTTGTTTGGTTGCCTTAATCTACAAGTTCTCTTCGAAGTATCTCAAGCACACTAGAATGAGTGACGTGCATACTTTCTTTGTGTAATTGTGACATAGCTCTCTATGATAGTGTGTGTGTTCTAAAGGGTGCCTAATTTGGAACTCACACACCTATTTTTCATTAATATCACACAAATTCACTCACTCCATTCCAGTGATTTACCTCATTCCAACAATATATGCTTCCTTGCTTTTGTATTTTCTCATCTTACGGTGTTATTTTCTATTTTTCATGACTGATGCACCATAAGCAAAAACGGAAGCGGAAGAAAGAACACACAGCACCGGTTAATCCACCAACTGAAGGTGGCAACCCGGATAGTCGTCGTACCCCCTTGCTCATCTTTGAATGCACCGAAGACGGTGCAAACTTTTAAGTGTGGGGAGGTCGTCCGACCAGTCAGCATTTTTAGGTGACAAATTTCTAATCCCAACACTTTTTCATTTCATTTTTTTAGGTCTTTTAGGATTTTTAGTTGCATTTTCTTATTTTGCATAACTATATATAATAAGCTTAGTCAAAATAATAAAATTTTCAAGAAATTTATCTATAGGGAAGCCCAATTGATTGAAAAAAAATTTTAGAACTTGCTTGAGCTATATATTGTGGATCATGTTTTTGAGCTAAGAACACAAGCATGTGAGATTTGAGCCTAATTGTGTGGTTACATCATATAACCACCTATTTTCATTCTTGTGTGCATTATTCTCTTTGTATGATTGTAATCTTTGATTTGTTTGATTCTTTATGTCCATTATTTTGTGTATGAATGCACTTATATGATTGAGGTCATTATTTCAAATAGCTCACTTACCCAAATAGCCTACCTTTTATCTTTCATTGCTAGCCAATTTTGAGCCTATGCTTAACCCATTTGTTCTTAATTTTAGCACATTACAAGCCTAAGTGAAAACAATAAATGTCCCTTGTTTATATCTTTGATTAGTTTAGGCTAGTGAGAGTGTTTATCATTTGATTTTGGGAGAGTTGGGAACATTGGGTAGAGATAAAAGTGTATTTTGTGGCTTTCTTGAAAATCATGAAAATTAGGTACATACTCATGTGTTAATTAAATGTAAAAGCATATGCATTGATGCTCATGTATATATTCTGGTTTGAAAAAAAATTGAGAAAAACAATAAAAAGAAAAAAATGAAATAAAAGAAAAACACAGAAAAAGAAAGAAAAAGAAAAGCAATAAGAAGGGGACAAAATGCCCCAAAGTAAAGTTCAATAAAAATCAATGCATATGTGTGGTGATCAAAAAGAGAATGCATGAGTGTGTAAAAAAATGAAGAATGGGTAGTTAGGTTAGCTTTGAATTGTATATGTTATTATATAGGTTAGGTGGGAAGTTTAAGTTAATCAAAGATTCAAATTCTAGTCCACTTAACCATATACAATCCTACCTTGACCCTAGCCCCATTACAACATATGGGAAAGACCTCATGATATTTGTATGCATGCATGAAATAATTGTTGATTGTTAGATGACAAACAAATCTTGGAAAGCATGATTAGGGGAGAATTGAGTGAATCAACCCTATACACTTGAGTGACTAGAGCGAACACACATCCGGTGAGGGTTCCATCGCTCAATTACATGCTTCCACCCATGATTATCTATTTTCTTGCAAGTTTGTACATTCTTTTTAATAACTCAATTCAATCGTGGGTTCGATTTTATTGCTATTACTTTAGCCCTTGTGTTCATATATGCTTTCTTGGGGATTGATTTATTTTGACTAAGTGGTTGTATTCATTTAGATAGTTGCATTTAGATAGGTTGCATTGAATAAATGTTGATACCCATTATTTCTTTCTTGAGTTTAGCATGAGGACATGCTTGGTTTAAGTGTGGGGAGATTTGATAAACCAATTAAATACATATATCATTTAACTTATTTTTAATATGTATTTTGTATTTCAAAATTTATATTTTAAGATTTATTCTGTACAAGTGATTATTTTATGTATACGTAGCATAATTGTTGTTATAATTATATTTTGTTATTGTAAAATATGATTAGGTTTCGAAATATCTAATTACAAATTAAAATGCAAAAATAGCAATTTAAAAAATAACATATAATTTAAAATTTAATTTTTTATATTTCATATTTTCAAACCTTGACAATATAATTAGGTAGCGACATCACCATCTTCTTTTGGCAGCGCTCCTGATAAACCCCAATTTTGTGGTTTATCTTGTGCTTAATTTAGGGGATGTTATCACCTTTTCTCACATTTATTCAATGAAATAGCATGGTTTTGTAATTCTCCTTTAATTTGTGCTTAAGTGTAAAAACATGCTTTTTGGGCCTTAAAATAGCTAAATTTAATTCACTTTAATTCCATTGGATCCCTTGATATGTTTGTTGAATGATTTCAGATTCATAAGGCAAGTATTGGATGAAAGAAGTGAAGAGAAAAGCATGCAAAGTGGAGAATTCATGAAGAAATGAGCATTTGGAGAATTGAGGGCCACGCGAACGCATCATCCACGCGTACGCGTGAGTTGAAGATTATCAAGCCACGCGCACGCGCCACCCATAAGTACGCGTGAGGAGGAATTTTGGCCAGCGACACGCACGCGTCACCCACGCGCATGCGTGAGCTAATCACGTGACCTCATTAAAGTGAATTCGCTGGGGGCAATTTCTGTAACACCCTACCATACAGAGTCTTATGCTTAAGTCATAATCCAGAGATGGCAAGGTATTACGACCTCTAAAACAAAAATCTAGTACGTATAGTAGTGTGAAACAAAAATCGCAACTCGAAAGCGCAACACTCCGATCGATAATGCAATGAGTAAAGGATAAGTTAACGCGAGATTATATATATACAAAAGAGTATCAAAAACGGAATATCAAAACTCAAATCCGGATGCGAAGATAACCGGTCCGAGCATAGCAATATATATATATACATATAATAAAATAAGGAAACCCCAAAGGAAATCCAAAGGGACACAAATACAGAACCCTATTCTCCAAAAATCTCCTATAAGAGGAGTCATCACAGTTTGTATTATTTAGTGGAGATAAAAGTATCTAAACAAGATATATAAACCGAGACGGAGTTTCGAGAACAAAGGATCTTCGCTAATCCAGAAGTCTCTAGCATGCCGCAGCGAGAAACCTCACGTCTTGCATCTGAAAACCACAAAATCCGCATGGGTAAGAACCAGAGGTCCCCAGCATGGTAATAGCTTCTACATATATAATACATAATAATAGAGGAAAGCCGAAGGCAATCTTAGAACTTTCTCCAGATAATATCAAAGCTTATAAACAAACTAAACCGTAAGTGGCAACTGACTAAAGATCCTTCAGTCTAACTAATACTTCCCTTTCCAATTCCTTCAGACCTTCCAACCACCAGCAGGAGTATAATATAGCCAACACAGTTATATCAGACAAGATATTTACAAATAGGAACAGATAAGGCATTTAGACAATTAGCAAGTAATATGCAGTCAAATAGGCAATCTCAAACAATTCATATAGTATGCATATGATGAATGCCTGTCCCTAGTGGCTGATGATATCATCTGTCAGTTATAGAGCCAACCCGACAAGTCCTAGTAGCTAACCATTGGACTGTCCCTCTGTCGCGCATCCCCAACTCGAGTTATACTCATCATAAACTTGATCATAATCATGATCCATATCCATCACCCTCACTGGTGAATATTTACGGGGACGAGCTCATCCGGGCCTTTCACAGTGCCCGGCCACACTTACGACATAGGGTCAAAAGAAATTCAAGTCTCTACCTGGAGCACGTGGTGGCTAGCCACTGCTTCCTCACAGGGAAACCCTCATCTCCGATGGTGGAAGTGCAAACATTCACAATTCATTCAACAGCATATATGCATTTATACTTAGCCATAATCATGGCTCCGCCGTAACACGGAAATAATCTAGCCATCCGGCTCACGGTTAAATCCATAACCAGCCAATTCATTAACAATTATGGCCCTTCGGCCCATGGCACAACAAGCACTTCCACCGCCATCCTCCGCATCTCACATAATTATCTTTGATCCTCATTGATCATTCATTTTTCCCTTGCTTCACTCGCAAGTTACCATATTTACTAGACCCTTGCCTCATTGCTAGGCATATTATAATGATTTAAGACATAAGTGGTGAGATCGGAGGCTTAGAAGTATGAAATTTGGCTTTTAAAACTCAAAAGTCAACTTTGGGATGAAAACAGGGCCACGTGTACGCGCACTCCACGCGCACGCGTGGATGGCCACAAAATCTCATCGACGCGCAAGCATCATACGCGCGAACGCGCGGGTTGAAAAATAGCCAAACGACGCGCGAGCGTCAACCACGCATACGCGTGGGTGCTCTTGCGCCCCAGGCACAAAACTGGCACAACTCTCGGGAAAATAGCTGGGCATTTGGTGCAGCACATCAACGCGCCGCGCACACCATGCGCACGCGTGGATGGTGCTTTCTTGAAGAACGACACGCACGCGCCAAGTGCGCCTACGCGCGGAGGGTCCAATTGTGCTTTCTTGTAGAATTTACAGATTCAACCTCCAATCTTCCGACGGACATAACTTTCTCATTTTAAATCGTTTTTCACCCGTTCTTTGAACGGCATGGACATCTCGGGTCCAATTTTATTTCTAAATAGATTTGGCACAAATCAGAGATCCGTAGTCCAAGTCATGTCCCGTCAAAGTATGCTAAAAAACCATGTTTTCATACAAAACTATAAAGTGCCATTTTCAAAACAAACCATTTTCAACTCTTTTCAAAATCAATCAAAACATGCCATTTTCATCCCTTTTCTTCGAAATCAATCAAAATGTACCAAAATCAACATCAAGCCATCCTCAACTCACACATTGACATTTTATCAAATTTCCCAAAATCACCATCCAACCCTTTTAACACTTCTCAATCAAATGGCTAAAGGACAAACACAATATCATGTCATACATCCTCCCTCATCCCAATTTCCAATAATACCATTTCTAATCAACCATCATTATACATGATCAACACCATACTCACCATCAACATGGTACCACCCACCAATTCAACCTTAATCATTCATCAAGCATATACCACAACATGCATTTTCTCATATATCACAAAATCAAGGCATCAATATTCATAATCACATATATGATCACATCATATATCTCAACCATTTAACAACATCAACCATTCAATGCCTATCTTAGGGCCTCTAGCCTAAGTATTTCCTACCACATTACATATTAGATACAAGAAACCGAGACCATACCTTAGCCGATTTCCCAAGCTCAACCGGAGCACTTCCAAACCACTTGTCCACAAGCTCTCAAGATCTCAACACCTCCAAGAACGGATTTTATCACACAACCTCTTCCAAGCTTTCCAAAATCACCAATCAAGCTCCAATATTCACATATACACAACCTAAGCCACAATCATCATACCCATACACAACATCTCAATACCCAACATCATAGAACAACAAATTACACTAGGGATGAGAATCTTACCATACCCAAGGTCCAAGGAGACAAGATTAACCTTCTCCTTCAAGAGAGTTGGGTCCTATAACATCAAAGAGTCCAAAATCTCAACATTTTATCCATGAAACTCGAAAACAAGGGCTGGAATTTCGAAGAGCAAAACGTGGCTTACCTTAAGATTGATTGTATGGGTTTTGTAGGGCTCTCCGCGGTGAACGCGTGGCCGCAAATGGTGCGGCGATCGGAGCTCTAGATCAAAAGTTATGGTGGTTTGAAGATCAACCAAGGGAGAGAACTTGAGAGAGTGTTCTTCCCCCCCTCCAAATCAATTTCAGCGTGTGTTTGTGTGTTGTGAGGAGAGAGAGTGCTGAAAACTAGGGTTTTGGTTTAGTTTAGTTGGGCCAAGGGCCCACTTTGGGTCCGGTTGGCCCGGTTTGGTCCGTTCGGTCCAATCTTGGTCCGATTTCTATAAAATTGGTACCGAAATTCTCGTCTCACTCTCCTCTATCACATTTAGCCATAAAAATAATATTTTTGGCTTTCTAAAATAAATTCTCATTTATGAGTTAATTAGCCATTAATTAACCGGGTCTTACAATTTCTAAGCTTCCCAGGCCCAAATCCAACTCGCTTCTGAGGGTATTTTATACAGAATTAAAGATTGAGCAAGGGGGAGCACTTAGTTGTAGATTAGGAAGCATGTAGTTAGTTTCTAGAGAGAGAAGCTCCCTCTTCTCTCTAGAATTAGGTTAGAATTAGGTCAAATTCTCCTAGATCAAGGTTAATTCCTTGTTTTTATCTTGTCTTCTTTACAATTTCTTGTTGTATTGCCTTAATTATTCTCTTTTCTCTTGTTAATTTTCATTCTCTTTACTGCAATTTTGAGGTATTTCATACTTAGTGTGCTTTCCTTAGTTGTTGTTGTTAATTTCTTGTATTGGGTAGTAGTAGATTTCATTAATGAGCACTTCGTTGAATTTGGTTTGTTTGATATTCTTTTATTGTTAATTGAATTGTTGTTATTGTTTCCTTGCAATTGGTAGTTGTTAGATTTTATTCTTGTTGTCATTTTATCTTACTTTCCTTTTATGCCTTCCAAGTGTTTGATAAAATACTTGGAAGGATGTTAGAGTAGATTTTTGAGCATTCTTGGCTTGAAAAGAGGAATTAGGCAATCTTGAGTCATTAATACCCAACCTATATTGGTGATCTAGAGTTGTTAGCTAGTATTATTTCCATTGACTCTAATCTCTTGCTAATTCAATTAGTGAGTTGATTAGGACTTTTAGATTGAGATTAGCTAATCTTATTTGACTTTCTCCCTATGTGAAGATAACATTATACCTTCTTCCATTGTTGGAGATGATGAAATAAGATAAATTCTTGTTAATTATTGCTATGCGTGACTAGGATAGAAAGTCTATATTCTTAATCCTTGCCATGAATGTCTCTCTTTATTAATTTCTTTCTTTAGTTGCTTGCTTTACTTTTCTTATCATTTATTTTCTTGCTCCTTTCATCAAATCAAACCCCCCGTATTCCTTCATAGCCAATAATCATTCATTTCATTGCAATTCCTTGTGAGACGACCCGAGATTTAAATACTTTGGTTAATTTTCATTGGGGTTTGTACTTTGTGACAACCAACACTTTTAAATTTGATTCAAGGATTGACTATCGGTTTGGAGCTATGCTCACAATGAAATTATATTGCTAAATTCCGAACCGGTATTAATTCTTGCATCAGCTCCTGTTTAGTGTTTCTCTTATTTTAGACTCTCACTTTTGTTTTTTAACAGATCAATTTAAAAGACTAGGCTAGTTTGGGCATCAGATTTTGGGCTTCCTATATGGGCCAGAACCTAGAGATGTTTTGAGTTGTATATGTGTACATAACTGTGAGGGAGTAACTAACTAACTTTTCATCTTATTATGTATCTATTTATCTTCCCAGTTTGCTTAATCTTGCGTTCCCTCTTATTTGTGATTTTCTTTAAGGAATGTTTCTGATAAAATCGAGTTAACCCGATTACAGGCTTGATATTATTAATAACACTGTCAGTGTAGTTTCAAGTTGGTAATACTCGATGTTTTGGTATGGGCATGCCATAGTGGAAATTAGGTCGTTACATCTATATCATATAAGGTTTTGTATTTAAGTCCCTGCCGTGATTAAAAAAAAATAGAATTAATAGAACATTCCATTTAACAAAACGAATATACCTAACACTTAACTGAATATTCCGTATAGTTTAACAAAATATTTCGTTAATTTTAATGTTTTTGTCACGATAGGAACTTAGTTATAAATTTTGATATGGTATAGGGACCCAATCAAAAAAAAATTGAAAATTTAGTAAAATTAAAAGGACCAACAAAGTAATTAAATCTTAATTTTATATACATCGTGTGATTTTTTTT
>NC_029791.2:92383146-92386045 GCF_000816755.2 Arachis ipaensis
ATATATCCCAAAAATTAATTCTATTATAAATTATTTATATTCTTAATATTGCTTTTTATTTTTTGTTTGTTAGCTACTAACTAATTCTACCATAAACGTAAATCAATGTGTATAGTTAATGAAACTTTTCTATTAGTTATTCCATATTTTCTTATTTTATTTATAGGCATTAGGACTGCATTACATCGATGTACTCCTTTTATATCACAGTTGTTATATTTTTCATTTAGAAAAAAAAAAATAAAAGTTCAAGTTTTTATATTAATTATTCTCTTAATTTTTAAATAAAAAAGTTTTCAATCTTTTTAATTTATCTTTTTAATATTTCAAAAAATAATATATATTTGAACTTCAATTCTTTTAAGTGTTATAAAGATAATTAAATTTACAATTCATTACGCATTATGTGTTTCATAATGCATATTATCAATCAAAATTCGTTATTAGTTGTTGGACATGACCATATATACATTATATATTTCATGGAAGCAATAATTTTTCATTAGAGTACTAATCTTTCTATGTAGTTAATAAACCGTTTTTTCTTTAATGAAACTTTATTCATTTTATATTTCCATAAAAAAATACGAGTTCATTCTCTAGAGAAGATAACACTTTAGTTAAAGTTGTAAGGGATTTTAATTTTTCGGTAGTAATGTAAGTTGGATATATTTATTCTGGACATACTCAAGGACTAATTTGAATAAATAACTTAATTAAGCTCTTTTGAAAAGAAATTTAAAATATAAAGACTTATATTAAAAGTAACTTATAAATAACTTATTTTGGGTTTGATTTTTTAGTCCTAAAAATACTTATTTTAAAAAAAGAGTAATAATAAATTTTTTATTATAAGAGTCATTTTTTTAACTTCTTTGTAAGTATTTAAATAGTCTTTTAAAAAGTTAAAAGTTATGTTTTGAAAATTATATCAAATATTACTGCCATAACTTTTCATAAGTTAAAAATTAAAAAAAAATTATTTATAGAACTATCTAAATTGGCCCTTAATGCAATTAACTATTCAAATTTACCATTTTATATATATTAAAAGTAGTTGTACCTGTTACTAAGAAATATAAATCAATTTAATGGAGTTTGCATAAAAATGATTCTAAGATTCAACATTACCTTTCAAATTCTAAAAGAGACAATTTTCCATTTGTTGTGTCATTTGCCAGGATCACTCTCAACATAGTTGCGTGTAGGGGTGTGCAAAAAAATTGGTTTCACTTAACTGAATTGAAACTGAACTGAAACTGTTTTAAATAAACCAGTTTTTTTTTAATAAAAAACTGAACTGAAACCATAGTTTTTATGAAAACCAGTTTATTAAAAACCAGTTTTTATGGTTCAGTTTAGTTTTTTTCATTTTTACTCTTTCTCTCTCCTATTTCTCTCTCCCTCTTCCCTTCTTTCTCTCTCCTCTTCTCTCTCTTTTTTCTCCCTCCTCTCTCTCTTTCTTCCCTTTCTTTCTCTCTTTTCTCTTTCTCCCCCAACCTTCTCTCATTTTATATCCCTCTTCTCTCTCTCCCCCTCTTTTTTCCAAAACAAGAGAGAGAAGGAGAAAAAAAGAGAAAAAAGAGAAAAGAATGAGAGATAGGAAAAAGAGAGAGGAGGAGGAGGAGAGAGAGAAAGAGAGAGAAGGGAGGAGGAGGAAGAGAGAGAGGGAGAGAAAGTGAGAGAGACAGAGAGAAATAGAGAGGGAGAGAGAGAAGAGGGGAAGAGGGAAGGAGAGAGGGAGAGAGAGAGATAGAGAGGAAGAGGGATAGGAGAGAGAGTGAGAGAAAGAGATAAAGGGGAAAAGGAGAGAGAAAAAAAGGGAGGAAAAGAAAGAGGGACAGGGGAGAGAGAGAGAGAGGAGGGGAAGAGAGAGGAAGATAAGAAGAGAGAGGGGGAGAGAGAGAAAAGGAAAAGGGGGAGAGAGAGAGAGAGGAAGACAAAGAGAGGGGAAGGGGAAAAAGAGGAGGAGAGAGAGAGAGAAGAGGAAGAGTGAGAGGGGAAAGAAAGAGAGGAAGAGGGGAAGAAAAGAGAAAAAAAGAGAGAAGGAAGAGAGAGAGAGAGGGAGGGAGAGAGGGGGAGAAGGAGAGAGAGAGAGGGTAAGAAAGAGAATGTAAAATCTAATTTTATATATGTTAAGAGAGACAGAGAGAGGAGAGAAAGAGAGAGGAGGGGAGAGGAAAGGAGAAGAGGGGGGAGAGAGAGAGAGAGGAAGAAGGATAGGGGAAAGAGAGAATGAGAGAAAGGGATAGAGTGGGAGAAAAGGAAGAGAGAGAAAGAGAGAGAGGGAGGGAGAGAGAGAGAGAGAAAGACAAAGAGAGGGGAGGGGAGAAAGAGGGGAAGGGGAGAGAGAAAGAGAGAGAAAAAAGAAAAAGAGAGAGAGGAGGGAGAGAGAGAAAGGAGAGGGAGAGAAGAAGAGAGAGAGGAAGGGGAAAGGAGAGAAGGGAGATAGAGAGAGGAGAGGGAGAGAGAGAAAGGAGGGGGAGAGAGGGAGAGAAGGAGAGAGAGAGAGGGAGAAGTGGAGAGAGGGAGAAAAGAGAAAGAGAAAGAGAGAGGGAGAGAGAAGAGGGAGAGATGGAGAGAGAGAGAGAGACAAAGAGGGGAGGGGAGAAAGAGGGGAAGGAGGAGAGAGAGGGAAAAGGAAAATAGAGAGAAGGGAGAGAGAGAAAGGAGGGGAGAGAGGGAGAGAAGAAGAGAGAGAAAGAAAGAGAGAAAGGAGAGAGAGGGAGAGAAGAAGAGAGAGAAAAAAGAGAGAAAGGAGAGAGAGGGAGAGAAGGAGAGAGGGAGGGAAGAAGAGAGAGAGCGGAAGAGGGAAAGAAGAGAGAGAGAGAAAGAGAGAGGAAGAGAGAGAGGGAGAGAGAGATAGAGGGAGAGAGAGAGGGGAAGGGAGGGAGAGGGG
>NC_029791.2:92386293-92393754 GCF_000816755.2 Arachis ipaensis
GAAACAGTGAGAGGGGAAGGAGAGAGAGAAAGGGAGATAAGGAGAGAGAGAGAAAGGAGGGAGAGAGGGAGAGAGGGAGAAAAGAAGAAAAAGAGAGGAAGAGGGGAAGAAAAGAGAAAAAAAGAGAGAAGGAAGAGAGAGAGAGAGGGAGGGAGAGAGGGGGAGAAGGAGAGAGAGAGAGGGTAAGAAAGAGAATGTAAAATCTAATTTTATATATGTTAAGAGAGACAGAGAGAGGAGAGAAAGAGAGAGGAGGGGAGAGGAAAGGAGAAGAGGGGGGAGAGAGAGAGAGAGGAAGAAGGATAGGGGAGAGAGAGAATGAGAGAAAGGGATAGAGTGGGAGAAAAGGAAGAGAGAGAAAGAGAGAGAGGGAGGGAGAGAGAGAGAGAGAAAGACAAAGAGAGGGGAGGGGAGAAAGAGGGGAAGGGGAGAGAGAAAGAGAGAGAAAAAAGAAAAAGAGAGAGAGGAGGGAGAGAGAGAAAGGAGAGGGAGAGAAGAAGAGAGAGAGGAAGGGGAAAGGAGAGAAGGGAGATAGAGAGAGGAGAGGGAGAGAGAGAAAGGAGGGGGAGAGAGGGAGAGAAGGAGAGAGAGAGAAGGAGAAGTGAAAGAGAGAAGGAGAGAGAGAGAGAGAGAGAGAGAGAGAGAGAGAGAGAGAAGGGGGGAGAGAGGGAGAGAAGGAGAGAGAGATGGGGAGAGAGAAAATGTAAAAACTAATTTTATAGAGGAATGCTAGGGGCCAGCAATTTTGGTGTTTTATAACCATCAATTAGCCATTAATAGTGTTTTTAATAGTGTGAGCTTACATCTAATGGTGGAAAATCACTTACTTTTATTTTGATGGTTAAGTGTTGGCCAAAAAACACAAAAGTTGCTGACCCCCTAGACTTTTCCAATTTTATATATGTTAAAAGTTAAAACTAATTTTAACCTATAAACCAGTTTAAACTGGTTTTTTCTATTAAAACTGATTTTATTTTTATGAACTGGTTTAAACTGGTGCACTGTATTATAAACTGGTTTAAAACCAGTTTTTTATTTGACAAAATAGTTTGGTTCATTTTCTAAACCATTTAAAATGATTTAGTACAGTTTCAGTTCGGTTTATGAAAAAACTGAACCATGAACATCCTAACCATTCTCTATTAATTTTTTAATTATTCGATTCCTATCTTTATGTCGAGTTTTAAAAACATTATATACTCGAACATATTTTTTTCTTTAATTGAAAAATTTGTTTTAAACTATATAAACCAATAATGTGCCAATAGCCCACCACACCCGAACATAAAACAATACATATAACTGACATACTTAATCATACAATAGAATTATCTTAAAAAATTAATGTATATGATCATTCTCATTCGCAAACATCCTGACACAAAATAAAGGCCAACAATTGCTTTCCAATATGTTGATACAACATTTCTTTAAGTTGAATAAATTTTTCCCATGCACGGGTTACTACGCTAGTAAACATATTCATTTAGCGTGATCAATCCACGTTAGTACTTGATACTTGATAGTAGTCCACAGTAGGTAAAGAAGGCTGAACATTATTTGTTTTGGTTGGAATGCATGGCCATATGGATTTGTAAACCAAATTGTACAATTGCTTGAGAACAAAAAGCATAAGCTATCATCAATATACTACTGTACATCTTCAATCACCACTGCTATTGCAATCTGATTTTCTCGGTTTGGCAGTAAGTTGAGGCCTTAGCTGTATGTCATATACGTGAGTGAGAATCTAAGCCATGAGATCGAAACTACTAATTAATCAAGAAATTCCTTTGACATACAATTATCAAAACAGAGTTTAAACGTACCATTTCTATATACTTAAGCTGCTTTAGAACTTGATCTGTTTCGAGCTCCTGCAGCAAATCAATATGCAAAGCTCCAGAAATCAGAAATTGCTGCGGGCAAAGAATGTAATATGAAGGGTTAGAATGTATTTCACCTGGGGTACGGCACAATCAGCATGATATGGATCCCAATGGATACCACAGAAGCACTCCCAATCATCAGCTTGAACTTCAAAAAGTGGAGCTCTGCCAACAAATGCTTTAGCTAGATTAAGACGTTTCAAGCACAATTTCCTAGACTTATTCACACATTTATTTTAAGCTGATCCTAATTATCATACTATATCCTATGGTGACGATGATAATAATGAACAAGACTTTTATACTTCTTCCACTATTAGATGAAACTTGAGCTTTACAATGAAACAAAACCAAATAATCTGTTGCCAGTTTAGGCATGCAAATTTTAATGTTTTTCAGATAACAAAGGATGATGATGTCCCCATTGCCAACATAAACCCCGGGACCCAAGAAATAAATATGCATAAAGTTTAAATTGCACCATTCTACAACAATTTTCTTTTCTTTCTTAATAAAGAAAGAAAACTCTAGGTGAGACTGATAGAAAACTTGGATCTAAATGGCCACTCTAAACATTTGGCTTATTACAAAACATAAAAGCATCATTTGATCTTAGTAGTTGACCCTCCCAAAAGAACCTAATGGGAAACGCTTTGATGTTGTTGAGAAAGGAAAAAATTTGATAAGACTGTCCCACAAAATAACTGCATAAAAAATTTCAACATGAGACGTACCTGCGCCATTTTCCACACACAGTTCCATTGGCTCTATTTATAATCTCCTGACACTGAAGCCAATTTCCTATGGAACTGAGTCTAGTTGGATTTCTTTGATTCTCTTCCTGAAAATGTGATGCATTTCAATCACACAAGTTTGAATGAAGATCATAAAATAAATAAAGAAAACCCTTGCCTGCAGTGTTGAAAACTCCAAATGATTTATTTCCAACGGTTCAGGAAGTTCATCTTCATCACTACAAGAAACAATAAAATGATGTCGGTGACAATATAATAATAGAAAAATATGGCTAAAACAGACTTCAATGAACAATGATTATGGATAGAGACAAACCAGACATGTCCATTGAAAATAAGAAAACCTCACAAAAAGAGTGAAAAAGAAAGTGAGGCACCTTAATTCCTGATGAAGAAACCAAATAACAAAACTAATCTTATGAAGGAAAACCATGCAACAACACATCACAATCCCTTTGTTTACCAAGTAGTGATGTACTACTCTGCATTGTTGCCTTGTTTTTCCCTACTTTTACTCATGGTCAAGTCTAGTTCTGTCATATTATTATATGTTGTAGTACTAAGCATAACAACACACACTGATAACTGAACTGGTTAAAATGGATAAGCAAAATGGAATTGGGCTTTGGCCAAGCATGTCAGGCTTTCTATGTCATTTAACAGCCAACAAACAGTGACTCCAAATGATACTAGACTCGACATAAATAAAGTCAGTAAAGTCCAAACTCAAGGCAATGTAAGAAACACTTAAGTAACAATCAATGGATCTCATGGAAACGCTTTAAAAACATTTGTGATTAAAACTTAAGATACCTTCCCTGATGACCTAACCAACCAAGTACTTCAGCTTGAAAACCTTTACCAACCCGCACCTTGGTTGTATATGGCTCAGTTTCTCTCAGCATCAACAGTATGGGATTCAATTCTGCCTTAACAGAAACAGTTCTACATTTACCCAGTTCATTGTGGATACCTGGTGATTTGATTATTGTCTCTCTGAGAATTTTGTGACTTTTTGTAAGACATGAATGGCAAAACCACTCATCGGTTGGTAATTTTTTAAAACGTGGGTTATAGCAAGTTGGATGATATGCATCTTCGCAATGATCACATAGAAGCATGTTCAATGAACTGTCCAACCTACCACATGTTTTGCACAATCTGGAACAGCAGATATTACCAGCAGTAACAACAGTTTCCAAAGAGGCAGCATTATCTGCAAAACAATCTCCTCTAAGACCATAGCTTCTTAGAATATTCATGCAAGAATCCTTTTCTGTCTTTGCTTCCCTTGTAACATCCACAACTATTGCACTGGATGAGGAGCATTCACCAGGTTCATCAATTTCAGTTTCTACTGAATCTGAAACAAGTTCCATATTTGATTTTGAAGAAGAGCAACTATCATTTACACTGTCAATTCCTAAACTTTTCTGAATGTTATCTTTAACTACCCCATCGAACAGCACAGAAGAAACAACAGGATTTCTTATCATTTCAGAATCGTCTTTAACTTGGAAACTACCTGGCCGATCCTCAGCTGATGATAAACGCACAGAGGAACTTATGACTGACCGGCAATTGGAAAGAGGAGCATTTAATCCCTTACGTAGCTTTTTTCTCCTGTATACCATGTTAGGTGCAGTATTATCAGTCATGATACTAGCAGTTGATGGCTGACCTAAGCCACTTAGACAGTTCGAGTTGCAAGGATTATCAGCATTCCTTCTATCCTCTTTCGTTTGTTCAGCTTTTCCACACCAGTTAAGAGGGTAGTTGCTGCATTTCATGTATGCCTGCCAAGTTTGACCACTAGGCATCCGGTCACAAAGAATATCTTTTCCATCATCAGTTACATAACATGAACCAGCCTCAACTGAACTTAGAAGGGAACTTTGTATTAGCATTATCACCTGGATCAATTTCAAAACAAAATTGTTGTATAATGCTATAGAAGACCAAAGATAAACAACCCAAGAAATGGCAGTTCCATGTTTTGAACTCAAGGCTACTGCCCTGTTGGAAGCATGTCAGTCAACCTCATCCACTCAACACATTGAAGGCTACCTGATTTAAAAATCACAAAAAGACCATAAAGAAAAGATAGGAAACAAGTATAAAAAGGGCCAATACAATTGCACTCATAACTAACTAGAAACATCATATCTTTAGACATAAAACAGAACTTATGATGACTCAAACCCAGCTAAGTTTCCATTTCCCTAATTAATGAGTCATAGGTAGCATGCCAATAACTAATCTTCAGTTTGAACACAAATGAAATGAAGCCCTTAGTTTGATTTACATTAATCACCATATTTGAACTAGCCCAGCAAGTTTGAATCCTAATTGTTGTTAAAATTTTATTCAACCTGTTTCAGAAGAAATAATACTTGATTGTGGTCCATTCCTGTTGTTCCAAACTGCAACTAACAAAACCACATTCGTCTCTCTAATTCCAAACAGCTAAACACATATATGTCAATCCTAAATACAGCTACGGGCAGATTTCAAAATTTGGTAACCTTCAAATAACTTAGCCAACTAGATTCTCGTTGATGCAACAAGAATATTCACAGAATATGCAACCGCCATAATTGAAGTATATAGTATTTATAATACCATTTATATGCTATGGCCAGAAGTTTTTCAGTGGAGTGGAAGTGACAGAAATACGGAAATAGAAACAGGATAGACGGGAAGTTAATTTCCTTGTGAGGATGCAAAAGAATAAGGCACTGCCCTGCTTAAAGGGGCCTTCAAGGGAATTTCCCTTCCTTTAAAACCTATCAAAATAGGGTCTGCTGTCAATTTTCCCATTCTCCCTCCACCACCTAACAAGATGATGGAAGAATTTATGGAGACAACAACCTTTATAACATTATGCACAAATATTCCTCTCACGAAGACTTTTGGGACTGAATTAGACACATTTAATTTTGAGATGGTATTACTATGTGCCATCCACATGTTTCCAACCTTGCAACCTTCACATTCAGATGTTTAGTCTTGGGCCATGAGAGGTGTGCGTGAGAGTCCATGCTGCTTGCTTAAGGGTATGACCAATATTACTTTTAGTTTGAGCAACCTTTAGGATTGACTTAGACACACTCAATTTAACATATTTTAATTGTAGCTACACTATGAATTGTCCTCCTTAAATGCAAAATGACCAAGCATTTAATTTGGCAAGGAACAAACTAAATCTGTGCTGCTTTGTTTGGGTGAACTTTTAAGAAAAGATCTTTTTTCGAGTTATCTTTTTTTAAAAGATCTTATGTAAAAGTAAAAGTGATTTTATGTTTGGATATCTCATATAAAAAGATATTTTTATCTATCAATTATGTTTGGGTATAACAATATAAAAGCATTTTTTTATTTATTTATTACATGAAAAACATCTTTTTTTTAAAGAAAAAAAGATCTTAAAAGATGTAAATTACAGCTTCTCAAAAAAGATGTTTTTTTTTTTATTTTTCTAGTGCTTTTACTTTAAATACTAGAAATTTGCCAAACACGCTAAAAAATAAAAAAAAAATCTTTTTTCACTGAAAAATATCTTTTTTTATCAAGATAATGGCGCCCAAACAAGCACTAAATACATAACAAAATGGAAGGAAGATAGTGAGTAGTTGAAAATTGCTTGGCCAGATAAGAGACTAACTTTAGTAGTTGATGAAGTTTCCTTTCCCCGTAAAATGTATTAACTTTTGGACAATTAGCAACTTGAACTAGGTTATGTAAGTTATGATCCTTAGGGCATGTCCATTTCGTAATATCACACAGAATAGGACCGCTGAGTTCATCGACTAATTTATAGCTTTACAAGCCAAATACAATACTATTACTCCAGAGATGCATGGATTCATATTTCATTAATGCAAGTAATTACAATCCATGCCAATAAAGGCTTCTTCCAGGGCATGGAATAAATTTGTAACCTAATACCTCTTTACTCCGAGACCAATTATAAGAACAGGTGTTCTCTAATCGATAAAAATATTCGAAAGCAGAAGTAAATCAGAGCTTATTGAATTATGAAAAAGGGGATGAACTATGTAGTTATGGCTCACAAAGAAAGATTAATGTAGATGTAAGACAAAGCCCAATAGGTCTCAGAAGCTTTAACATTCCAAAATTCTTCTTTACGGAGTAACAAATTTAGAGCGATCCCAAGTATCAAGTCATTCAATAACCAATTTTAGAGTGATCCCAAGTATCAAGTCATTCAATAACCAAATTTAGGGCTTCAAGCAAATTTAATGGCAGGGGCATCTCCAAAGGGAAACAATCACAAGCAATTCAAACCGACAAGAAATTAAATCTATGGCCATAGAGAGCAGACAGCATTTTTCAAGAAAACAGATACACTAAAACGTCAAAATGTTATACGAGAGATTAGAAGACAAGAGAAACGAAGCATTACCTAATCGGACCAAGATGAAGATAGGAACTAGGAAGAAATTGCTTGCTTTTATTAAGTTGAAGCTTTGAGACTTGGGAAAATAGACCTGTTATTATTTAGAACAAGAACAAACAACAAAAGAAATTAGACTTAAACTTTCGATTCCCTTCCTTTGCATCATCGCTTTGTATTATAGCATCAAGTGATCAAACCTTACGTACTCACAACTCACAAGTAATAACACTCCCCTCCGTTACCCTTTCTTCCACCACAAAGCTAAGGGCTTATTTGGTTCGACCCATAAGAAAACATTTTTTCTCGCATTTTTTTTTTATTTTATAAAAAAATAAAAAAAATTTTATATTTGTATATTTTATATAAAAATCTTTTTATTTATTATTTATGCTTAAAT
>NC_029791.2:92403558-92419410 GCF_000816755.2 Arachis ipaensis
ATAAATAAAAATATTTTTTTGAAAGAAAAAAATCTTTTAAAAAATATGTAAATTGTAACTTCTCAAAAAATATATTTTTTCTAATATTTTTATTTTTATTATTAAAAATTTGTCAAATATATTAAAAAATAAAAAAGATCTTTTTTATCAAAATAATGACGTCCAAACAAGTACTAAAATGGATTCCCAGTTAGATGGAGAATGAATCATCTTAATTGTTGAAAAAAATTGAGAGTGTAAAATATAATCTTTAGCCTTTCATTGTTCTCTCTCTCATATTTATTCTTGGTTCCACTTATAAAATTAATCGTGGGAGATCACACTTTACTCCCTCAATTGTTAAAAAAATTGAGAGGATCCATTTCCAATTAGATGCACGAAAGCCTCACGATATATAGTTATACTAGCAGAAGACCCGTGCGTTGAAAATTTCTGTTTTTTGTTTCGATTTTTTTTTCAGTCTTCTTAGATTGTCATTTTTTACATTAGTAACATTATTTTTGTTGCTTAACTTTAAAACAAAGATAGAAAATTTATTTACTTTATTACTACTCAAAATACATAAGTATCCTTTCTTAACTTCTCATAGTTTGTAGAAACTTTTTTAATTAGGATCAAGTTTATACTCTTTCTTTCTATTTTCGATTTTCGAAACATTCACTTTGATGAGCAAGCACTTCTTAGAATTGACTATAGAGATCATACCTCAGAGTACATTGTATCTTGTTCAACTTCATAAATTATGCGACAACAAATACAACTTAAAAATATAAACAACACAATTTAGAAGATAAACATGAATAAGAACCATAACCAATATAACTTATGTGTATAAAAAAATTCTTTGATTTATCGTGTTAAAATAATTTATTTTTTGGATAAAAAAGTTTATTTTACAAAAATGTAAGATGTCATTTTTCAATGCTATTAGAGGTCTATCAGAAAAAGAGGGCCGAATGCATAAAAAGATGAAGAACTTAAGGATTTGAAAAACTACTATTTTGATCTTTGATTTTATTTTTTTGCTTATTGAAGAAAAAGAGAAAGAGAAAGAGAAAAAGAATGGATGTGTGAAATCTCTCATCAAACTTATTATTTTCCAAGATGAAAGAAAGAAAAAGAGAGATAAGTGTAAGGCTTCTTTCGCTCAACTTCAACTCGTTCCTACAAATTTCTTAATCATTGCCTTTAATCTAAATCCTAACTTAGATGAGAGAGAGAGCGTACTATAGAGGACATTGCTTTTTGGTTTATCTTTTATTTATTTTTCTTTTTTGCTTTCTCTTCTATTCTTTATTCTTAAATGTTGTGAAAGTGATGCTTAAATGAATACTCCAGTGCTATTTGAATGCACAAAATATAGTCTATTTTTAACATACCATTTGAAAAATAAAGAAGTAGTATTTTAAAAATGGTTTCTAATGTGCCTCTAAATTTTTTTCAACTTATCAGATTCATAAAATCATGTGACCTTATACCACTACTCCTAAAAGTATATATCCTACCCACAAAATCATATAATTGAAGCAACATAGAGTTGTAAAATAGCTCTAAAAAAAAAAGAATTCAACTCAAGCAACAATTCTAAAATATCAAGAATGTATTTTTGTGTAAAAAATATAAATTTCTAATAACCTCCTAGTCTAGCTCTATATTAAGATTTAAAAAGCATGAATTCTTAAGGATGCTGATAATGGACAAATACTTTTTTTTTCTTTGTTAATTTTCAACCATATCAAAATAATAATGAATCTCAATGGAATCATTTCCCAAAACAAAACAGATAAAGCGAAAAAAACAATAACTTTAATGGTTTCAAAAAAAAAAGAAAGGTGATATGAGTAATATAATTATGCAAGTTTAGTAATCAAATGATTCCCTTTATCTAATTAACGTAAAAGCCAAAGCGGAAAAATTTTATACAATTTAGTAATTAAATGAGATTTCAAAATATTGAGATTACAAAATGTTGCTTCCGTAATATACAATCCATTTTATCTTCTTGCGCTTAACAAAAAGGATCCAGTCTCAAAAAAAAATCAATGAAACTCATTTAGTTAATATAATATTTTTGACACATATTCATTTGCGATGGATAAGTGATGCAGGAAAACATAAATGTCATCAAAAAATCTAAGTAATACTGCAAACATATTCAGCCTTAATTCATTAATCATAAAAATCTTCATGAAAGTGTTTCACAGAGCAACTTGTAAAAAATGTTGCTAACAACTTCCAATAAATTATATGACTACTCTTCAGAAAATGTTCATTATCCCAAAAGAGAGATATAAACCAATAAATTATGTAATAATTATAGAGAGTGGCATATTCGTGATTTTTTACCTATTAAATTTACCAATAAACTATGTGATCATATCATACACCCCATTTTATTCCTCAGCATTTGCGGTTTCTTCTAAGTTAGTTCTTCTGATGTTCAACATCGTTGGCTATAGCTTCTTTCTCTAAATGTTGTTTGGCTATAGCTTCTTTCTCTAAATGTTGTCTATTTGAATAACTCGACGTTCATTTTCAAGAACATCTTGCAAACATTCATGGTGACTCCATAAACTATGCACATAAGCCAACAAGCATAACATAAAACATGATAGAGAGAGATAACAATTTACCTTGTCATCAATCCCAGCTTCTCTCTGAGCATGAAGAATGTCCATGAGGGGACTTCTCTTGGTATACTCAAGTATATATTCTACTCTCGAAGAAATTAAATTCATACTTGAACCAACTCTTCAAACTCCCCAAAAACATAGTTTGAAAAAAAATCTATTACAAATTGATTCATTTAGAAAAAATTGCAAAAAGCAAAGTATGAGTTAAAGTAATACACTTTTTCATAAGAATAATCACTATAGTTGTTGGGAATGCACATTTCTTTTTCCAAATAAAAAATATACTTGGACTTTCGCTTTGTTTTCTTTGGGAATACAAATTTCTTTTATCAAAGAAATCATTAGAACTAAAGTTTCGCTCTTTTGGTTGTTGTAACCTCTTGTCCCATCAACTGACTTTGGGATAGTTATGGACCGTTCAATAAAGCAAATATGTATAACTTTAGCATCATCTTCGTGAGCATTTACATTAAACAAAATGTACACTAGATATAATTGACTATAGCTATAAGCAAAATATATTGATTAATTAGTGAAATCATTGAAAAATATTAGATGTTGCATTAAAATATATCAATTGTTATACCCAGACGGATTGATCATTTTCATATCAAGAATTAAGGTAGCTTTAGTGTGAAGTAGAAGTATAAAAGGAGAACACTCCATTGAAAGAAAGAAATTGATTCCACCAAGCTAGCACCACAACAGTAAAATTAAGAATATGAAATGACTATTATTTCAGATACAACTTAAAAAATGTGACTACATTAACACAGACTATTAGTGTCATGCATGTACCTATTCAGCTCTTCTTCATCTTCTTTATCTATGGTTTCGTCATGCAAAACCCGATTAGTCCACTCATTTCTGTTTTAGAGATCAAACCAAATCCGATTAATTTTTCTTTAAAAATATTTCCTAAAAATTAGAGCTTTTCCATTATTTGAAATTTAGCTATAGAATATATATTATTTAAAACTCTATTTTTTATTATGTGTTATTCAATTATACAAAACCTTAATAATAGATCAATGATTAGATCTAAATTATCAATTGTTGTTATTAGCAAGCATAATCAACAATATTTATCAAGCACACAACCATATTACCCCCAAGAATATTATTCGAGAAAACAGAAGCGAGAATATTACTAATTATCTGATTCAACCTAACTAACAATACTTGAATCTAGTAAAATTAGGCCAAATTCTTTGCAAGCTTTCTGTTCATACCCTGGGTCGAGCTGTCCGACCCAGGTTGAATCGACCGACCTCTTTAGGACAGAACTACCCGACCTCTTTAAAAAGAGTTCTGCCAAATCACTACAGAGGCCCAAGAGGGCCCAAACAGAGGAACACGACCCAAATCCAAAGGCAGCCCAAGCCTAGAGAGATAAGGGTGGTTCCCTTGAAGATAAGATGACTTCACTCAAAGATAAGATAAGATAAGATAACTATCTTATCTCCAGAAAGGTCACTCCACACCATTATAAATACACTGGAGCACCCAGGTATAACTCATACTCTGATTCTACTAAAAACCTGCTTAATACCCTTGCTAACTTAAGCATCGGAGTCCCTTGCAGGTACCACCACCCTCCAGTGATGAAGGACCAGCATCACCCTCAAGTCCAACAAGTCGGACACAGCGGCTCTGGCCACCACCCATAAGTCGGACACATCAGCGCCGATCAGCACAGAAGATCTCGTCCGAGATCGGCCTACAGTTTCAGGTAACCCTCGGAACATTGGCACCATTGCTGGAGACCTGAAAGTCATCCCATCATCATGACGAACAACCTTGACAACGACCACAACTCTGATTTGGAGAACAGAATGCCACATAAGAACGTGGATGTCACACTAGACGATGCTTCATAACCTAACAAAGACAAGAACTCGCCAAACACAGGAGTCATGGAGGCACTTCAAGATTGCCTTAAACAACTTGAAAAAGAGGTCGAATATCAACGGGAAGCCGAAAGAGACCTACGAAGAGAAGCAAGATGACGTCGAGAATTAGAAGACAAACTCATAAAGCTTGAAGCTGATTTTAAAGCTACTCATTCCAACCACGAAGATAGCCCACGCAAGGATCAAGACCCATTCACCAAAGAGATCATGAAGGCCAAAATCCCAAAGGAATTCAAACCCCCTGACATGACTCCGTACGACGGCACATCAGATCCCAACCATCATCTCAGCAATTTTAGAAGTAGAATGTATCTCACCGACGCCTCAGATGCCGTTCGATGCAAAGCCTTTCCGACTACCTTGACGAAGACAGCAATTAAGTGGTTCGACAATCTGCCCCCTAGGTCCATCTCCAGCTTTGACGACTTAGCCAAGAAGTTTCTAGCTAGATTCTCCATCCAGAAGGACAAAACTAAGTACGCCCCAAGCTTATTAGGGATCAAGCAAGGAGATCGGGAAAGTCTTCGCAGCTACATGGAAAGATTCAACAAAGCATGTCTAGATATACAAAATCTGCCGACAGAAGCAGCCATTATAGGTCTCATCAATGGCTTACGAGAGGGACCCTTTAGTCACTCTATATCAAAAAACATCCCACATCCCTGAATGAAGTGCAAGAACGAGCAGAGAAATACATCAACATGGAGGAAAACTCTTGACTAGGAGAGACCTCAAAGTTCGGATTCTCCTACTCCTCCCGAGATAAGGATAAAGAGTCTAAGAAAAAAGAAGATCAACATGGAGAAAAAATCAAGAAATACCATAATTACACCCCTCTTCGGGTGTCTCTTGTAGATGTCTACCGAGAAGTATGCCATACTGAAAGGATACCCCCACCTCGCCCACTCAAAAGCAAGAAAAGAGGAAGAAATCAGACAGAATACTATGAATACCATCGAATCTATGGACATTCCACCAACGAGTGCTTCGACTTGAAGAATGTTATAGAAAAACTAGTGAGAGAGGGAAAACTAGATCGGTACTTAGCCAGCAAATCAGATGAGCCAAGAAAAAAAAGAAGGGACGAAGACGTCGGACAAACGGAACGACTGCCTCGAACCCTGGAGAGACATGTCCACATGATACACAGAGGATTTGCGGGAGGAAGAATCTCCAAATCATCTCGCAAAGGACATCTTAAAGAAGTATATCATGTCGAGGGAGGAGAAGGAGCACCCGACCTCCCTACTATCACTTTTATTAAAGAGGACGCAGCTGGCATCATCTCGGGACATGACGATCCCATGGTCATCACTATCATAGTGGCCAACGCTAATCTCCACTGCACACTGGTAGACTAGGGAAGCTCGGCTGACATCTTGTTCAAAACTGCCTTCGACAAACTCGGACTAGAGGAAAAGGAACTCAGAGCATACCCGAACAGCTTATTCGGGCTAGGAGACACTCCAATCCAGCCACTTGGATACATCTCACTGCACACAACCTTTGGAAAAGGAAACCGGTCAAAAACACTCAACATAGACTATATCGTGGTCAACGTGAATTCAGCCTACAATGCCCTGATAGGTCGGACAACGTTAAATCAGCTCGGCGCAGAAGTCTCGACTCCACATCTGTGCATGAAGTTCCCAACCATAGAAAGGATAGCTACGATAAAAGCACACCAGAGGACAGCACGCCGCTATTACAACGAAAGCCTGAACTTTAGAGGCAGAGGAGAAGAAATCCACACCATCGAACTCGGGGGAGTTTGAGGGCGGGAAGAACTTCGTCCATAACCCGAAGGAGAAATAGAAAAAGTCCAGATCGGAGATGTCCCAGATAAAACAACCAATATCGGCATAATCCAAAAAGAAGACGCAAAGGAGTCCCTCATACAGTTCTTAAGAAATAATGTTGACCTCTTCGCATGGAAGGCCGCAGACATGCCAGGCATAGACCCCAAACTAATGTGCCACAAGCTGGTAGTATACCCAGGATCTCAGCCAGTACAGCAGAGACGTAGAAAGCTCAGGCCAGAACGATCCCAAGCTGTGGAAGAGCAGGTACAAGCTCTACTGGAGGCAGGATTCATAAGGGAAGTCAAGTACCCGCTATGGCTCGCTAACGTCGTCTTGGTGAAAAAATCAAATGGGAAGTGGCGGATGTGCACCGACTACACCGATCTCAACAAAGCTTGCCCAGAAGATCCTTATCCACTACCAAGTATCGACACTCTGGTGGATGCCTCCTCTGGATACAAATACCTCTCGTTTATGGACGCCTATTCGGGATACAATCAAATCCCAATGTACCCACCTGATCAAGAAAAAACCTCATTCTTAACCCCAAAAGCAAACTACTGCTATGTTGTCATGCCATTCGGACTCAAAAATGCAGGAGCCACTTATCGAAGATTAATGAATAAAGTCTTCACAGACCTTATCGGGAAAGTCATGGAAGTATACGTGGACGACATGTTAGTAAAGACACAAAGCGAGGAATCATTATTGTCCGACCTCACCCAAGTATTCGACACTATAAGAAGGCATGACATGCGACTTAACCCTGAAAAATGCACCTTCGCAGTAGAAGCTGGCAAATTCTTGGGTTTCATGCTTACTGTTCACACCCTGGGTCGAGCTATCCGACCTAGGATGATTGACGACAAAGCGACCGACCTCTTCAAGTCAGGCTACCCGACCTCTTCTCAAAGAGGTCGGCCAAATCGACAGGAAAGCCCAATAAATGGCCCAAATAGAGGAACACGACCCAAATCCAAAGGCAGTCCAAGCCTAAAGAGGTAAGGGCGGTTCCCTTGAAGATAAGCTGACCCCACCCAAAGATAAGATAAGATAAGATAACTAACTTATCTTATCAGAAAGGTCAGCCCACACTACTATAAATACACTGGAGCACCCAGGTATAACTCATACTCTGATTCTACAAAAACCTATTTAATACCCATGCTAACTTAAGCATCGGAGTCTCTTATAGGTACCCCCATCCTCCGGTGACCAAGGATCAAAAGTGCAGCCAGTCCAACAAGTCGGACATAACAGCTCCGGCCGCCACCAGCTAGCTGGACACGTCATCTCTAACCAGTACCGAAGATCTCATCCGAGATCGACCTACAGTTTTAGGTAACCCTCGGAACATTGGAGCCGTTGCCGGGGAACCTGAAAGTCATCCCAACACCATGGCGGACGATCGTGACAACGACCATGATTCAGATATAGAGGATAGAACACCGCATAAAAACGTGGGCACTACACCAAAAGATACTCCGGAATCTAACGGAGACAAAAACTCATCAAATCTAGGAGTAATAGAAGCGCTTCAAGATCGTTTAAAGCAACTTGAAAAAGAAAGCCAGTACCAGTAAGAAGTCGGCAAGGATCTACAAAGAGAGGTAAGGCGACGTCGAGAATTAGAAGACAAACTTCTACAACTTGAAGCCGATCTCAAAGCAAAGACTACCCGGACCACCCCTGAAGACAACTCTCGCAAAGATCAAGATCCATTCACTAGGAAAATCATGAAAATTCCTAAGGACTTCAAACTCCCGGATATGACTTTGTATGATGGCACTACAGATCCCAACCATCACCTCAGCAACTTCAGAAGCAGAATGTACCTCACCAACGCCTCAGATGCTGTTCGCTGCAAGGCTTTTGCAACGACTCTTACGAAGACATCACTTAGATGGTTCGACAATTTACCTCCTAAGTCCATCTCAAGCTTTGACGACCTAGCCAAAAAATTCCTGGCCAAATTCTCCATCCAAAAAGACAAGCCCAAGAACGCCCCCAGTCTACTAGGAATCAGGCAAGGAGATCGGGAAAGTCTTCGCAACTACATGGAAAGATTTAACAAAACATGCCTAGATATACAAAGCTTGCCAACAGAGGCTGACGTCATGGGCCTCATCAACGGCCTATGAGAAGGACCTTTCAGCCAATCTATATCAAAGAAATACCCCACATCTCTGGATGAGGTGCAAGAGCGGGCAGAGAAGTACATCAACATGGAAGAAAATTCTCGACTTGGAGAAGCCTCGAAATCCGGTTTCACCTACCGAGATAAAGATAAAGAACCCAAGAAGAAGGAAGATCGAACGGGGGAAAAAATCAAAAAGTATCATAATTACACCCCTCTTCGGGTGTCCCTTGTGGATATTTACAAAGAAGTCTGTAACACAGAAAAGATACCCCCAGCTCGACCCCTCAAAGGCAAAAGAGGAGGAGGAAATCGGAACGAATACTGTGAATATCATCGGGTCCGAGGACATTCCACCAACGAATGCTTCGACTTAAAAAATATCATAGAAAAATTAGTGAGAGAAGGAAAACTAAATCGTTATCTATACCCGAGATGATGAACAAAGAAAAAGACAAAGAGATGAGGACGTCGGACGAGCTGAGCGATCACCTCGTACGCCAAAAAGACATGTCCATATGATACACGGAGGATTTGCAGTAGGTGGAATCTCTAAATCATCCCACAAAAGATACCTCAAAGAAGTATATCATGTCGAAGGGAAGGAGGAAGCACCCGACATCCCGGCAATCACATTAACCAAAGAAGACGCATCCGGTGTCATCTCAGGACACAACGATCCCATGGTCATCACCATCATACTGGCAAACGCCAATCTCCACCGCACATTAATAGACCAAGGGAGCTCCGCCGACATCTTATTCAAAACTGCCTTCGACAAGCTCGGCTTAGAAGAAAAGGAGCTTAGAGCATACCCGAACAGCCTGTTCGGACTGGGCGATACTCCAGTACAACCACTGGGATACGTGTCACTACATACAACCTTCGGAAAAGGGAACCAATCCAGAACACTCAAGATAGACTACATCGTGGTCGATGTGAGTTCAGCCTACAATGCCTTAATAGGTCGGACAACACTAAATCAACTCGGTGCAATAGTCTCAACTCCGCATCTATGCATGAAATTCCCAACTACAGAAGGGATAGCTATGATAAAAGCAGATCAAAAGATGGCACGTCGCTATTATAACGAAAGTCTAAACCTCAGAGGTAGAGGAGAAGAGTTCCATATAATTGAGCTTGGTGGAGTTCAGAGACGTGAAGAACTCCGTCCACAACCCGAAGGAGGAATAGAGAAAGTTCAGATCGGGGATACCTCGGACAAAACAACTAATATTGGCACAATCCTGAAGGGAGACGCAAAAGAATTACTAGTACAGTTCTTACGAGATAATGTCGATCTCTTCGTATGGAAAGCTGCAGACATGCCAGGCATATACCCCAAGCTAATGTATCACAAGTTGGCGGTTTATCCAGGATCTCAGCTGGTACAGCAGAGACGAAGAAAACTTGGGCCAGAACGATCCCAAGCTGTGGAAGAACAGGTACAAGCACTACTAGAGGCAGGATTCATAAGAGAAGTCAAGTACCCACTATGGCTAGCTAACGTCGTCTTGGTGAAAAAATCAAATGGGAAGTGGCGAATGTGCACTGACTACACCGACCTCAACAAAGCCTGCCCAAAAGATCCTTACCCACTCCCAAGTATCGACGTTCTGGTAGATGCTTCCTTCGGATATAAATACCTTTCGTTTATGGATGCATACTCCGGATACAACCAAATTCCCATGTATCCACCAGATCAAGAAAAGACCTCATTTTTTATGCCAAAAGCAAATTACTGCTACATCGTGATGCCTTTCGGTCTCAAGAATGTGGGAGCTACTTATCAAAGGCTAATGAATAAAGTCTTTTCAGATCATATCGGAAAAATCATGGAAGTCTACGTGGATGACATGTTAATAAAAACACAAAGCGAAGAGACATTATTGTCCGACCTGGCCTAAGTATTCGACACTATAAGGAAGCATGACATGCGACTCAATCCCGCAAAATGCACCTTTGCAGTAGAAGCGGGAAAATTCTTAGGTTTCATGCTCACACAAAGAGGAATTGAAGCAAATCCAGACAAATGCCAGGCTATACTCAACATGAAGAGCCCAACTTGTGTCAGAGAGGTACAACAACTCAACGGGAGATTGGCAGCCTTATCCAGATTCTTAGCAGGATCAGCGATAAGATCTCTCCCCTTCTATGCCACTTTAAGGAAAGGAAAGAAGTTCGAATGGACAACGGAATGCGAGCAAGCCTTCCAGGATTTCAAAAATTTCCTGGGACGACTACCTATCCTAACTCGACCACGAGAGGAAGAACCACTCGTATTATACCTTGCAGTAGGAAGTCAGGCAGTAGCCTCAGTACTGGTTCGAGAGGACGACAAAGGGAAACAGCCTGTATATTTCATCAGTAAAGCGCTGCAGGGATCCGAGCTGAACTACCAAAAAATAGAAAAGTTTGCCTACACTCTCATATTGATATCTCGACGACTTCACCCGTACTTTCAGGCCCACACCATTAAGGTTCGGACCGACCAGCCCATAAAGGGGATACTGCAGAAAACAGATCTAGCAGGCAGAATTTTACAGTGGGCAGTCGAGTTATCCGAGTTTGACCTCCAATATGAAGCTCGGACAGCCATCAAATCACAATACTTGGCTGACTTCATTGCAGAATTCACAGATACCCTGGAAACCCCCACAGAATGGAATCTCTATGTGGACGGGTCCTCAAATAAGACTGGAAGTGGCACAGGTGTGATAATAGAAAGCAACCAAGGAACCCAAGTTGAGCTTTCCCTCAAATTTGGGTTCTCGGCCTCAAACAACCAGGCAGAATATGAAGCGTTACTAGCTGGTTTGAAGCTGGCTAAGGAGGTTGGAGCTCAAAAACTCAACATCTTCAGCGACTCACAAGTAGTCACCTCACAAATAACAGGGAATTACCAAGCCAAAGATCCCACCATGAAAAAATATTTGGATATATCCAAAGAATAACTCGGACAACTCGGGGAATATAAGATCTGCCACATACCCCGCGAACAAAATGCCCGAGTTGATGCACTCTCAAAGCTAGCCAGCACCAAACCAGGGGACAACAATAGAAACCTCATCCAGGAAATGCTACAGAACCCGTCAATCTCGGAAGTAGAAAAAGTCCTAGCTATAACAAGTCAGGATCAAGGATGGATGACCCCCATAATTAATTACCTCAAAAAAGAAACACTCCCCACAAATGAGAAGGAAGCAAATAGGTTAAAACGGGAGGCTCAGTACTACACCATCATAAACAACACCCTATACAAAAGAGGGATTTCAATACCATTGTTAAAATGTGTGCCGACCTCTAACACGAGGGAAGTTTTAGAGGAAGTACACAGTGGTATTTATGGCAATCATCTCGTGGCACAAGCTCTCACCAAAAAGATACTTCGGGCGGGATTTTACTGGCCAACTCTACAAAAGAAAGCTACAGAATTTGTAAAGGCATGTCCCCCATGCCAGAAACATGCCAACTTTCACATCGCCCCGCCAGAAGAGCTCATCAGCGTAACTTCGCCTTGGCCATTTTCAAAATGGGGACTCGATCTTCTCGGACCTTTTCCCCAGGGATCAGGACAAGTCAAATTCCTCATAGTCGGAGTAGACTATTTCACAAAATGGATTGAGGCAGAGCCCCTAGCCAACGCCACTGCTCAAAGAAGCCGGAAATTCCTATATAGAAACATTGTCACGAGGTTCGGGGTTCCATACTCCATTACCACAGACAATGGCAATCAATTCACAGATGCAGGCTTCAGAAAATTAGTAGCCGACTTGAACATAAAGCACCAGTTCACCTCTGTCGAACATCCTCAAGCCAATGGGCAAGCCGAAGCTGCCAACAAAGTCATATTGACTGGGTTGAAACGGAGACTGCAAGATGCGAAGGGAGCTTGGGCCGAAGAACTTCCACAAGTCCTATGGGCATATCGAACTACGCCACATTCCACCACAAACGAATCACCGTTCCGATTAACGTACGAAGTGGAGGCAATAATCCCAGTAGAGGTCGAGGAATGGTCGCCTAGAGTAGTTGATAAACCACTATTTTATAGTTTATATTGTGTTTAATTGTGTGGTTTTGTCATGATCCTTACCCACTTATTCATCAATTTAGCATGCATTTAGATCTCCTTCCTAAATTCAGTACATGTTTGAAAATTACTTCTTAGAGACTTTAATTATTTAATTTTAATTCTCCTCTATTCCATTCGATGCCGTGATCTGTGTGTCAAGTGTTTCAGGCTTTATAGGGCATGAATGAGATGGAGATTGGAGAGGAAGCTAGCAAAAATAGAAGGAACACAAGAATTTGAGGAGATAACCAGCGAGAAGTGACGCGGTCGCATGGCTCACGCGGCCGCGCGAAGGAGCGCAAATCGCAGTGACGCGACCGCATGGCTTGCGCAGCCGCGCGGATTGGAAAGCGCAAGCGACGCGGTAGCGTGGACGACGCGAACGCGTGGAGAAGAAAAAGTGCAAGCGACGCGTCCGCATGGATGACGCGATCCCAGTCAAGGCTTTTATTTATATTATTTAAAATTCCTCAATTTAAATTCCAATTTACTTAGCTCAACCTCTTGGAACATCTGATTAATAAAACAGCACACTTTTCTGCAACTCGTTGGGAGACGACCTGGGACTTAAAACTCCCAGTAATTTTAATTTAAACTCTCTGTGACATATTTCTAAATTGATAGGCAGATTTTTGGTGAGTTAAGAACTATACTTGCAACGTAACCATTTTAATAAATTTTTAATTCACCAGCTTCTGCTTCCCATCAATTTTTGGCGCCGTTGCCGGCGAGTTGCAATAGAGTGCTAATTTTATTAATTAGAATTTATTTATTTGCATTTTATTTAATTTTGCTACTATGCATTGCATGTTTCTTCCGTCAAATGACACGTTCACTTCCTGATCCGCGCTAGCAAATGTATCCAACTGGGATACACTCAGAAAGGAGTTTCTGGAGAAATTCTTCCCATCTGAAGTTACTGATAAACTGAGGAAGGATATCTCTACAATTGTTCAGGACGACAATGAGACTCTCTTTGAATACTGAGAGCGCTTCAATAATCTTCTGGAAGCATGCCCTCACCACATGATTGACAAGATCGTGCTACTCAGCTATATCACACAAGGTATGAGGCCCCAAGATAAGACCACATTGGAAAGTGCCAGCAATGGGTCTATGAAGAAGTACAAGACCACTGATGAAGCTTGGCAATTGATCAGTGATTTAGCTGAATCTACTCGGAACCACAGACAGAAGCAAGGCCGTTCAAAAGCCGTTGCAGAAGTATCTTCTGGCATAGAGACTACTGCTCTAAATCAAAGCATCTGTGAGATGACCAACCTGCTGAAGCAAATGCAGTTGAATCAACAAACTCAGCAAACTCAACCGCAGCAAAACCAACAACTAGTTCCACAAAGAATTTGCGGAATTTGTGCTGATTACAGCCATTACACTGATGAATGCCTGCAGCTCCAACAAGAAGACAACATGGTGGCATCCACTCACAACTTCTATGACCGTCCCAACCAAGGGTACAATCAAAGTGGAAATAATAACCATGGATGGCAGGACAATTCAAACCAGAATTGGAGGGACAACAATAATAGGGAAGGCAGAGATAATCAGGAAAATCAGAGGTGGAATAATAACAACAACAAGCAGCAAAATCAACCTTATCGAGCACCTCACATGAGGCAAAACCAAGGACCACCGAACAATCAGCAGCAAACCTCTCAATTTACTCATTCCTCTGTATCTTCTAATGAAGATTTATTACAAGCTTTTGAGAAAAGACAACTGGCCATGGAAAGTACCATCGTGAACAGTATTAACGCCAGTCTGAATGGTCTTGCCTCTACTCTGCAAGCTTTTATGACACAGCTTGGTTCAGCACAAAATTCCAGTAACCAACCTTCAAGCACCACTGGAATCCCCTCTCAACCATTACCCAATCCAAAGGGAGGCATTAATGCCATCACCCTGAGGTCCGGAACCACACTGCAGGAGAGGAATCAGGAGGAACTAAGCTCACCAGAATACGCCTCAGCTGAAGAGGTGGTAGAAATCGAAGATGTTGAAGAGGAAGAGGATATACAGGACATAGCTGAAGAAGAGATAGCTCAACCACAGGAAGAAGCACTAAAAGGCGCAAGCACCACGGAACCCACTGTTCCCGTTCCATTTCCACAGCTTGCAAGGAAGCCCAGGAAGCAGCAGGAACCTGATCCTAAAATGGTAGAAATATTCAAAAAGGTTGAGGTAACTGTTCCCCTTTTTGATGTTATTCAACAGGTACCTAAATATGCAAAGTTTCTAAAAGACTTATGTATCCATAAAGACAAGATTAATGAATTAGAAGAAGACCATTCCTGAAGACATCAAAATTCAAATTGGATGCTTTTTCAGGAACATACTCCTTTGAAATAGATGGCCGCATAGTAATCTTCAATCTGAATGGAGTCATTGACAACCCCCTAGAAGATCATTCTATCTTCCAGTGCGATGTCATAGACGAAAGTGTGGCTGAAGTTCAAAAAGAAGAGTTTGAAGAGAGGCACACTGGACAAGGTCCAAGTGTGGGGACCCTCTTAACTGAAAATGAGGACACTTCGCCACTTTCACAAGCCCCAGATAATCCAGAACCTGCCCATGATCAAAAGTTAGAATTGAAACCTCTCCCTCCACATCTCAAATATGCTTATCTTGAGGATGAGCAGAAGCTTCCGGTTATTATTGCAAGGGAACTGACTTCTCAACAAGAAGAGCAGTTACTTGATGTACTGAGGATGCATAAGAAGGCAATTGGGTGGAGTTTGGCAGACATAGTGGGAATTAACCCTCAAGTATGCGAGCACAGAATATTTTTAGAAGAGGGAGCAAGACCTGTCCGTCAACCCCAGAGAAGATTGAATTCCACCATCTTGGAAGTTGTCAAAAAGGAGGTGACCAGACTATTGGAGGCCGGTATCATATATCCCATTTCAGACAGTGAATGGGTAAGCCCAGTACAAGTGGTGCCCAAGAAATCTGGAGTCACTACAGTGAAGAATGAGAATGGAGAGCTCATAGCAACTAGAGTTCAGAATGCTTGGAGAGTCTGCATCGATTACAGCCGTCTCAACCAAGCTACCCGTAAGGATCACTACCCACTCCCATTGATTGATCAAATGCTGGATCGCCTGTCAGGTAAATCACATTATTGCTTTCTAGATGGTTACACAGGTTATTTCAAGATTCATATAGCTCCTGAAGATCAGGAAAAGACTACTTTTACATGTCCTTTTAGGACTTATGCTTATAAGAGAATGCCCTTTGGCTTGTGCAATGCACCAGCTACCTTCCAAAGGTGCAT
>NC_029791.2:92419547-92437891 GCF_000816755.2 Arachis ipaensis
CCTTGGCCATGCAGGTTTCTACAGGAGATTTATTAAGGACTTTAGTAAGGTAGCACTTCCCTTATCCAGATTACTGCAGAATGACATTGAGTTCGAGTTCAGTGACGATTGCAAACAAGCATTTGATAAGCTGAAGACTGCTCTAACTCAAGCCCCAATTGTGAGAGGACCCGACTGGAGCCAGCCGTTTGAAATCATGTGCGATGCTTCCAACCATGCAGTAGAAGCAGCGCTGGCTCAGCGTGAAGGTAAGGATCCTTTTGTTATTGCCTATGCGTCTAAGACTTTAGACACTGCCCAGTCCAATTATACTACTACTGAGAAAGAGCTACTTGCTATTGTTTTTGCTCTGGATAAATTCCGGGCTTATTTACTTGGTACTAGAGTAGTAGTGTATTCGGACCATGCAGCTCTAAAGTATCTATTAGTTAAAAAGGAATCCAAACCAAGACTTATACGTTGGATACTGCTGTTACAAGAATTTGATTTAGAAATAAAGGATAGGAGTGGTAATCAAAATTTAGTAGCAGACCACTTGAGTCGCCTTGAACATATTGAGGATGATTCTACTCCTATAGATGATAATTTTCCTTTTGACAACCTGCAAGCAGTATCTGAGGTAGCCCCTTGGTATGCACCTGTTGCTAATTACTTAGTTAGCCGCACATTTCCTCCACATTTTTCTAAACATCAAAGAGACAAGCTGAAAAGCGAGTCTAAATATTATATATGGGATGACCCATATTTATGGTGATGTGGTGCTGACCAGATAATTAGACGTTGTGTACCTCAATCAGAATTCCAGTCTATTTTAGAGGCCTGTCACTCATCTGAGAGTGGAGGACACTTTGGCCCTCAAAGAACAGCTAGAAAGATCTTAGACTGCGGATTCTGGTGGCCTACTCTTTTTAGAGATGCTGCTGAGTTTTGTAAATCTTGTCACCCATGCCAGAAATTTGGTAACATATCCAAGAGGGATGAGATGCCTCAACAATATATGCTTTTCTGTGAAATTTTTGATGTTTGGGGCATTGACTTCATGGGTCCATTTCCAAATTCTAGCGGATATTTTTATATATTGTTAGCTGTGGATTATGTTTCCAAATGGGTAGAAGCAATTCCTACCCGCACTGATGATGCTAACACTGTTGTTTCCTTTGTGAGAAACCATATTATATGCCGCTTTAGATCACCACGAGTGATCGTGAGCGATCAAGGCACCCATTTTTGTAACAGGATACTAACAGGATTGATGAAGAAGCATGGGATAATCCATAAAGTTGCAACAGCTTACCATCCCCAAACTAATGGGCAAGCTGAGGTGTCAAACAGAGAAATTAAGCATATCTTGCAGAAGATAGTAAAGCCTCATAGAAAAGACTGGAGCACCAGACTACAAGATGCACTGTGGGCATATAGAACAGCATACAAGACACCCATTGGGATGAGTCACTTTCGCTTAGTTTATGGAAAAGCTTGCATCTTCCAGTTGAAATCGAACACAGAGCCTTCTGGGCAGTTAAAGAGTGCAACATGGAAATTGAGAAGGCCGGAGTTGAAAGGAAGTTGCAACTGCAGGAACTGGAGAACCTTCGCCTATAAGCTTATGAGAATTCCAGAATTTGTAAGGAAAGGATGAAAGCTGTGCATGATCAAAACATCAAGAAGAAAGAATTTCAACCTGGAGATTTCGTCCTCCTTTACAAATCTCGACTAAGGCTAATGCCCGGTAAGTTAAGATCAAAATGGGAAGGTCCATACAGAGTAGAGAAGGCTGAACCGTACGGAGTTTATCACCTAAGCCATCCTTCAAGCTCTGAACTTATTAAGGTTAATGGACACCGCCTGAAGCTGTACCATGGTGAGAAGGTGCAGAAAAGCAAGGAGCTTTAGATCCTCCACTTGGAAGATCCCCACATAGCAGCAGATTGAGCTAGTAGAGCGTCCAACTTACAGACGTAAAAGCAAAGTGCTTGGTAGGAGACAACCCACCGCGGTATGATCGTTCTTTTCTTCACTTTTAGTTTTTCTTCTTTAATAACTCTTCTTTTTATTAGTGCTTTCGTGCTCTTTCAATTACATGTCTTTATCTTTCCTTAAAAAAAAAAAATTTTTCGCCGCACGACGCGATCGCACCAGCGACGCGTCCGCGTGGTAGGGGGAGTAAAGAAAAAAATAAAAATGAACAGAAAGTTACGCAGGAGCAGCGCTGGAGTCATGCCAATGGCACAAATTACCCCACGCGACCGCGTCGCCTGGGAATCATAGCCTCCCAAGCGACCGCGTGCCCCACGCGGCCGCGTGCCCTTCATTTTCGACGTAAAAGGGTGCACAATGCTATATTGTGCGAGAGTGGTGCTGGATTGGTGCTGGAAGCACAATCCTTGTCATGCGACCACGTCGCCGACGCGGTCGGGTCAATTATTTTCTAACGCACACTCACGCGATCGCGTCACCCAATTTTGGCTATTAAAATAAATTCAACAGAGAGTTGTGCTGGAGCAAGGCTGCACTCACGCCAGCAGCGCAACACGGGTCACGCGACCGCGTGACTGACGCGATCGCGTCTTCTTACCTGATGCGCACCCACGCGAACGCGTGCCCCACCCGGTCGCGTCGCATGCACCGCACAGCTCAACCTAAATTGCCAAATTATCTTATCTTTCTTTCCTCCAAATCCTAATTTTTCTTTTCCCTCCTTCTTTCTTCCTTCTCCCTTCCCCTTTCTATCTCACCTTTCATTCTCTCTCTCTCTCTCTCTCTCTCTCTCCTCCATTAACAAGGTTTTACCTTCTTCTTCCTTCTTTCTTTTTCTATCATTTTTTTTATTGTTCTACATATATTTTCTTTTTCTTTTCTTCTTCTTTTAATTATTCCTATTTTCTTTATTCTTCTTTTCCCTTTTTACATGGTGTTAGAAATTTTTTTTTGAGTCATTATCCCTCATTATATGCTTGTGTCTTGTTACAATTTATTTGAAAATTATTATTATTTTTAAGGGATTGCTTGCATGTTCAATTTCATACTTTTTATATCTTGTTTAACATGCATGCCATGTGTTTGTGAAAAAGCCCATATAGTACTATGCACTTTTCTACATTACTTTACTCTACTATTCAATGCTTGCTTTTCACAAATTCTCCTTCTTATTTTATTAATTGAATTTAATTGTCAATACAAACGTGATGGTTTGTTACAAAGTATTGCTTGGTATATGCTACTCATGCCCTTTGCCAACATGCCAATAAACACCTTGCATTCATTTGTCTTTATATGCACTAGCTATTTTCCATCGTTGGCTTTTCACACATACTCGCGAGCATGTGTTAATGTCAGCATATCTTAATGTGCATCCATCACCCTCTTTTCCGTTCCCTTCTTTGCTGTATATCTCTTTGAATTTAATTTACCTTTTCTTCCCTTCTTTCAGGATGGCCACCAAGAAAGGAAAAGAGAAAGCTACTTCCAAACCACCAGCAAGAAGAGGAACTAAAAGAGCATTAGCGGCAGAGCCTTCTTCAACCACAGTCAAGCCCTCAACAAAAAGAGTTAAGAGGATAATAAAGATTGATGAAAAGGAGAAAGCCTTTCCAGCATTCAGCAAGCTCTGGGTCTTCCCCCTATTCCTGCAGGAATGGACACTTTTCAAGAAGCCGCCCTTCATCGCCAGAGATACCAATTTGACTGGAACTCCGTTCTCAGAGTCATCGCATTACCTGGCAGCCGTTGGATCTACGGATACCACCGTACCTGCCCTAAGGGAATCTTGGCTTCCGTATTTACCTTGGAGGCTCGCGTATGGGCACAGATCATGTCCCATTACGTCTTTCCGAGCACTCATGAGTCCTCTTTCACTGCAGACATGGCTGTTTTACTATGGTGCATCCTTACAGACCAACCTCTGAATCTCTCAAGACACATCCGGAATGCTATGGAGCATGTACAAATCGCGGGCAACCTACCTTTTCCCGCCCTGGTCTCAGATCTTGTCTCAGCAGCCGGAGTCTCCTACAGAGCTGGAGACACCAAAGCCATGCTTCCACGGGATGATCAATATGTCCCTAACGGGAAATACCTCAGACTTTTAGCAGCCACTACAAGCCAGCCTACTGAGCCAGTTGAAGATATTTCTTCTTCAACACCACAAGCATCTACAACTGAGAAATTGCTCCAACAGATACTTGAAAAATTGGATCGGCATGAACTGAAAGCTAAGATGAGAGAGCGCCGTAACGAGCGCCGATTCAATCACCTCAAGGAGCTACTCAAGGGACGCTTCAGAGACTCAGACACCCCGGACTCCACTTTCTTTACTAGCACAGGGAGCCATGACGGTCCCGACTGTGGAGATACTGCCACCAGCCCACCCCTGTTTCTGACAGATGGCACCGAGGACGGTGCAAAGCCTTAAGTGTGGGGAGGTCGGTCAGTACCTGACTTCCGGAGGTAAATTCTCTTCTCTGGCACCAATAATTAGGACATTTTAGTTAGATTTTTCTTTCCTTTATAGAATAGAATAAATTGCATAGGTTAGGATAGTTGCATGCATGTTCTACTTGATTGAAAAGACAATAAGTTTCTTTTAAAATCTATCTTTGGAACAAAATTTCACTGATTTTTCAAAAAATTCTTATGATAAATTTACTTGAGTTGTATTTGGAACATGATATTTGAGTTAAAGAACACACAACCTGTGGAAGATTTGAGCCTTTATGAATGGTTACATTATTTAACCATAATTATTTCATTCTTGTGTGTTTACTTCTCTATGATTGTAATCTATATTTTGTTTTATCTTATATATCCAATATTTATTATATTTACATGCTTGCACATGATTGAGGCCATTATTTGTTTAAACTCACTTATCCAAATCAAGCCTACCCTTTTCAATTACCTTTGTTAACCACTTTGAGCCTTAAAAACCCCATTTGTTCTATATTTTACCACATTACTAACCTTAAGCTGAAAAAAATAATTGCATATCCCAAATTGAATCTTTGGTTAGCTTAAGATAGAATTGTGTGTGCTAGTTAAGTATGGGAAATTGTGGGAACAAAAGTTGTTAAGGGGATGTGTCATGAAAATTTAAAGAGAGTTTGGATACCTATTCATGTGAAACTATAAGAATAAAAAAAAAATCTATGTGCATTGATAAGCTTTATTTATTTCAATTCAAAAAAAAAAGATGATAAACAAATAAATAAGGGGACACAAAATTACCCCAATGTCAAATTCAGAATTCAAAGATCAGTGCACATATGATAGAACCAAAATATAAGTTGATACATGAGTATGGATTGAAAAAGAGAACTCTGGGTAGCTAGGTATGAACTTTAAAGATTACAGTAAGTGTATACAAGTTATGTTAGAGCTTGGGTTAATTAAAGATTCAATTTATTAGCTCACTTGACCAAATATACATCCCTACCTATACCTTAGCCCCATTACAACCTTGAAAAGACCTCATGATGTTTGCATTGATATATTAACTGTTGTTGATTGGTTAGGAGAAGAACAAAAGTTAGAAAGCATGATTAGAGAAGGATAGAGTGATCACCCTATACACTAGAGATTAGAGCGTACATACATTATCAGTGAGGGTTCAATACTTGAATTTTCATGTTCCCTGCTTTCATAAGCTATCCTCTTGCACTTTTATCGGTTTTATTGTATAATGATAGAATTGGTGGAATTTGAGTTGTAATTGTCTTGAAGGGCTTATTTACTTTTGATCAAGTGGACAATAATCATATAGTTGCATTTATTTATATATGTAGGATTGCATTGCATTACATGAGTTTCTGCATGTTCAAACTTATTTCCTTTTCTCCTTCAATTTAGCATGAGGACATGCTAATGTTTAAGTGTGGAGAGGTTGATAAACAACTATATTATAGTTTATATTGTGTTTAATTGTGTGGTTTTGTCATGATCCTTACCCACTTATTCATCAATTTAGCATGCATTTAGATCTCCTTCCTAAATTCAGTACATGTTTGAAAATTGCTTCCTAGAGACTTTAATTATTTAATTTTAATTCTCCTCTATTCCATTCGATGCCGTGATCTGTGTGTCAAGTGTTTCAGGCTTTATAGGGCATGAATGAGATGGAGATTGGAGAGGAAGCTAGCAAAAATAGAAGGAACACAAGAATTTGAGGAGATAACCAGCGAGAAGTGACGCAGTCGCATGGCTCACGCGACCGCGTGAAGGAGCGCAAATCGCAGTGATGCAGCCGCGCGGATTGGAAAGCGCAAGCGACGCGGTAGCGTGGACGACGCGAACGCGTGGAGAGGAAAAAGCGCAAGCGACGCGTCCGCATGGATGACGCGATCGCGTGACATGCGCGATTTGCATAATCTGCAGAATTCGATGGTGGAAATTTTGGACCTTATTTTGGCCCAGTTTTTGGCCCGGAACAGCAGACTAGAGTCAGAGAATATGCAGAAACAACACAGACATTCATTCAGTAGTTTTAGAACTAGTTTTTCACTCTCTTAGGTTTTCTCTCTCTAGTTTTTAGAATTTGGATTTTCAATTGGTCTTAGCATTGGAACATTGAGAAGAGTTATTTCCTCATCAAGACTTCATCATTCTAGTTTGTTCTCTTAACTTGGTTTTATTCTTCCATGTTCTTTGTTATGTTCAATTTTGTCATTCAGATACTTTTATAATTAATTAATGCAAGGATTATTTCTCTTTAATTCAATTTCAATTCCAATAATCATGTCTTCTTTTAATTCCCTTTCATGTGCTATGGATTCTTTATTTACAATGCGTGAGTAGTTTCATTACTTGATGGGGAGTTGATTAAAAGGAACTCTTGAGTTGGAAGGATTGAAGAAAAAATTTGTAGTTGGGTTAAATGTTGGATTGCTATCCTGTCACCAACGCCAATCCTTTTGAACTAAGTGGGTTGTAACTCGTGAACAGATCTGGCATTCCAACTTGTTTGACTTTCCCTTACCTAGTAAAGGATAACCAAATAGAGTAACCGTTAATTATAAATCAATCTTAAAAATCACTCCATCAATGATAGAGATTCTAACTAATCAATTCCCAGTCAATGCTTTTATTTATATTATTTAAAATTCCTCAATTTAAATTCCAATTTACTTAGCTCAACCTCTTGGAACATCTGATTAATAAAACAGCACACTTTTCTGCAACTCGTTGGGAGACGACCTGGGACTTAAAACTCCCAGTAATTTTAATTTAAACTCTCTGTGACATATTTCTAAATTGATAGATAGATTTTTGGTGAGTTAAGAACTATACTTGCAACGTAACCATTTTAATAAATTTTTAATTCACCAGCTTCTGCTTCCCATCAGTAGTCCACTACAATGAAGAAGCCAACTCTCAACTTCAAAGAGAAGAACTCGACCTACTTCCGAAAATCCAAGAAAGAGCTCGGATCAAGGAAGAAGCGCTAAAGCACCGAATGGCTTCAAGATATAATCAAAAGGTAGTGCCAAGAGGTTACACAAAGAATGATCTCATCCTAATCCGAAATGACATTGGAACAACTCGACCCGGAGAAGGAAAGTTGGCAGCAAATTGGAAAGGACCCTACCGAGTCATAGAAGTACTTGGGAAGGGCTACTACAGACTGTCCGAACTCGATGGACGAGAGCTTCCCAGATCGTGGCACGCCTGCAACCTAAGAAGGTACTATAGCTAGTAAAGGTAAAAGATCTCATCATAGGATGCATTCTTTTTCCTGAAAAGGTTTTTTAATGAGGCGCCAAGTTTAGATCCAGATATTATTCGACTTAAAAGGATGAAAAACTCCAACATGTATATATTTGTGCTTTCTTTTGAATAAAAAATATTTTAGATATTATACAAATTCTCAAGACGCATTAATCTGAAGCATTCATCGTTCGATTATAAAGTAACAGATCGGCAGAAAGTGAAAAACAGATTCATTGCACGATCACGATAAAAGACCCATAAAGATGAAAACGCGATTCATCTAAAGGTCGACCAAAGAAAGACAGAAACCACCTTCTACAAACCGACAAAGATGAATACAGAATAATGCAAGAAGTTATCGAAAGTGATCCGAAAAAAGAACCTGACGAGGTCTTATGGATTGCTAAATAATAACTTAAAGACTGGCCGATGTTGAGAAGTCGGACCTAGTTAACCCAAGTTATCAGTAAATCCCTAGAAAGAGGTCTGGCCAACCCTATAAAAGAGGAATTGCTATAACTTAGAAGAGATCGACCTAACGAAGTCAGTCTCCTACAAAAATAAGTTATATAAGTAATCCCCGAAAGAGACCTGACAAAGGTCCAAGAAAGAGGATTACAAAATAACTTAGAAGAGGACGACATGAAGAAGTCGACCTCCTACAAACAAGTTATATAAGTAATCCCTGAAAGAGACCTGACAAAGGTCCAAGAAAGAGGATTACAAAATAACTTAGAAGAGGACGACATGAAGAAGTCGACCTCCTACAAACAAGTTATAAAAGTAATCCCTGAAAGAGACCTGACAAAGGTCCAAGAAAGAGGATTACAAAATAACTTAGAAGAGATCGACCTAGCGAAGTCGGTCTCCTACAAAAACAAGTTATATAAGTAATCCCTGAAAGAGACCTGACAAAGGTCCAAGAAAGAGGATTACAAAATAACTTAGAAGAGGACGACATGAAGAAGTCGACCTCCTACAAATAAGTTATAAAAGTAATCCCTGAAAGAGACCTGAAAAAGGTCCAAGAAAGAGGATTACAAAAATAACTTAAAAGATGACGTAAAGAAGTCGATCTCCCACAAATAAGTAGTCCCTGAAAGAGACCTAGCAAAGGTCCAAAAAAGAGGACTGCAAAGGTAGCTAAGACGAGAACCAACGTAAAGAAATCGGCTATGGATTGCTAGAAATACAAGCAAGAGCAAGAAAATCGAGAAACAAGTTGGACCCGCCCATTCACGACCTCAAAGGAGTCAAGCCGCAAGCAACAGGTGCAAAGCGATCCAAAGAGGCCGAGAAGCAAGCTCCAATATCCCCAAAAAGTGCTAAGACAAGCGCAAACGCGCAGGATATAAAATACAATATTATAACGAGCTTCAGGGTTAGCCCCAAAAGCTTGAAAACTATTTGTTGTTTTTCAAAAATAAAAGTTGCTAAACAAGCAACCCAAAAGAGTATCCACAGTCAAGCAAAATATTCAAACTACAAAAAAAGAGTTCAGAAGCCCACAAGCCGGGCTATTCACACAAAATATCTAAGAAAAATCAGCAAAGATCGGGAGCCTTTTCGACAGCATCAGTACAAGGAGAAGGAAGGCGAGTCTGAATAGGCACAGCATCCAGGGTTCCATCATCCCGGTTCAGAATCTGGCAATCCGGGTAAAACACAACTGGAGGAACTGAAGGGTTGACACTTTGGCAGAAGACACAGGGGGAGGTTCAACCTCATCATCATCCTGGTCATCAGGGACGATCTTACCATCCCTCACAACATTATCCAGGCTAAAAAGAGTAAGGTCGGCCTCGGGAGCAATAATCCGAACCTGTTCCCTCAAGTTCTCATAAGCAGCAGTTACGCTCCCAACAAGATGACCTTGAAGCTCGGAGTAATCAGCTCGGGCATTCTCCAACTCCTCCCTCAGGCGCACCACCTCCCGATAAGAGGTAACATAACTGTCCTTATGCCTCCTTGCCTTTTCGTTCTCCAGATCCTTCTCCAACTTGGCTACCTTTACCTCAAGCTCTTTCTTCAGGCCCTTCATCTGGTCGAACTCTTGTTTAGCTTCCTCCATAAATTCTTTGGTGGCATAGAGAGGAAGATTCTAAGCAGTACGGTATAGGGCAGCCCCCATATATGCCATTTTAACACTGTTTCGGGCCATAAAATTCAGATGGCAAAGGATTGACACATCATCCATGGGAAGGGTACCGTAGGGACCAATTTGCTGATCTACGAACTCGATTGCATTAAAATCAGGGGCGTCAAGGTTAAAGGCCTTAATTGTTTTCTGTTTCTTGTGGGGAGGAGCACCAGAAGTAATTGCAGAAGTCTGTGGAGGATCAGTCAGACGAACTCGAGGAGTGGGGATCACCTTCCTTGGCCCAGGAGAACTCGGCACGGGCGACTTCATAGGAACTTGAGAAGATCCCTCTCCGGCCGCCTTGGCCGAGATGTTTTGAGCAGCAGCAACCTTCTTCGCCTTCTTGTAGGCCTTCATGGAATCATTGTTTTTCGACATCTCTGAAAATACAAAATCAACCATAATGACAAGTTACAACATAGGAGAAGAAAAACTAAGAAACAAGTATAGAAACAAGTCAGACAGTACCCAAAGCAGTTCAAACCAAAGATGGATCACTCAAGAATCATTTTGTATCCAGATGGGGTGGTTCTCCCCACAAATCTTCAAGAACAACTACAAAAGCCCGCTCAACCTCATTAAGCATCTCCCATGTATAACGTGGCACTCAAACATTCTTTTGCCACTCTAGAGGAAAAGTAGGCTCGTCATTCTCATCAAGAAAACAGGGGCGAGCCCCCTCAACAGCACGGACTTGGAAGAAATAATTCTTAAAATCTTTAAAAGACTCATCATACATGGCAAAAACTTTATGCCCCTGGGCCGATCTGAAAGAAACCCAGGAAGCTTTCTTTTTGGAAGAACCTCTAGGCTTGGCCGAGACAAAAAGATAGAGGAAAAGAGTTTGAGAAGGTGTTATGCCTAACTCTTGGCAAAGCAGTTGAAATATCTTGATAAAACCCCAGGAATTCGGATGAAGCTGGGATGGAGCAATGTTACATGACCACAACAAGTCGGTCTCGAAAGCAGTAAAAGGAAAAGTAACGTCCAATTGGCTGAAGAAATATTCATAGGCGTAGAAGAAGGGACGCTCCCCCTCGATGAAAGTAGGAAAACAAGCCCTCTCATCAGAGTCAGGAGCTACAAGCTCATAATCCCTCTCCCAAGCACTGGTATCACAAATCCTTTGACGTTTCCTCAGCTCTACACAAAATTTAGCATCCACGACAGAGACACACATTAGGACAAGGGAGTCCAGCCAATCGGACATCCCCTTGGAAACTTTGGAAGACATCTCTACAACGTTATTGCAAGAAGACATGAGGCCAGCTAATCCTACAATAAGAAAAGAAGATGGGATTACAAAAAAACAACTCGACTAACGTGCAGAAGAACAAATAGAAAAGAAAAACCCCAAGACTCAAACAGAAAGTCCTGGGGCATCCTTTGGAGGCAGTAACAAAGCAAGGTCTCAGGAAAAATCTACAGCTTATGTCCCGGCATCTCTCAAACAAGAAAAGAAGATTTCAAATAACAAACATTTCAGAAAGTCAAAATACAAAAAGTCATCAAAGCCACTATCTTTCTGCAAAAAGCTTCGACAACACCAAACATGTCAAGCAGAGAATTGTCAAAAACATAGCCTTTTCCCAAGAATCAAACAAAAACCATCATCGAAAGCACAAGCAGAAATGGTGATAACATGCAAAAGGCCTAAAAGCATCAAGCAACAGGAAAGATGAAAAAATTCATAAAAAAGACGAAAAAACTTCAGAACACGCAACAATCAGGCACAGTAAAAGCAGAAAGATCCAAACTTTCTCCAAACAAAATCAAATTCAGACATAAAAATGACAGAGGAGGAAAAATCGAACCTAGAAAATAGAAGAAAACCTCGAAAGAAAGCTGAAGAAGCAAGAAGCAACAGAGCCACCCCTCGAACGGATAAAACTCACCGGAAGAAGACGGAGGGTAAAATCCAGAATCACCCCTTTTCCACAGAAAGTGGTAGTAGAGCAGGCGTCGCAGGAAGAAACTGCAAAACTCTAGGGAAAAACGGAAAATGAGAGAGTAAAGGGAGAAGTTACAAAGAGGAACGAAGAAGAGAAATCGTTTCTAATGGCAAAGTTCAAAATAAAAACCATGGGAAACGGGGCATTTGAAGTCAATTAATGAGGGTATTAAACCCTCGCACGTTCCTAAAACGCCGATATAAAAGCGCGTGCTTTTAAAGGAAAATGTTCCACATTCAAAAAGGCTCTGCAAAGAAAGGAATCGACAAAATGCTTGAGTTCAGCTTCACTAGAGAAAGACCAAAGTCAAGGACTCGACTTTAGCAAAAAAGACCGAGCTCAAGCAAGGGCACTGTTCACACCCTGGGTCGAGCTATCCGATCTGGGATGATTGATGACAAAGCGACCGACCTCTTCAAGTCAGGCTACCCGACCTCTTCTCAAAGAGGTCGGCCAAATCGACAGGAAAGCCCAATAAAGGGCCCAAATAGAGGAACACGACCCAAATCCAAAGGTAGTCCAAGCCTAAAGAGGTAAGGGCGGTTCCCTTGAAGATAAGCTGACCCTACCCAAAGATAAGATAAGATAAGATAACTAACTTATCTTATCGGAAAGGTCAGCCCACACTACTATAAATACACTGGAGCACCCAGGTATAACTCTTACTCTGATTCTACAAAAACCTGTTTAATACCCATGCTAACTTAAGCATCGGAGTCTCTTGCAGGTACCCCCCATCCTCCGGTGACCAAGGATCAGAAGTGCAGCCAGTCCAACAAGTCGGACACAACAGCTCTGGCCGCCACCAGCCAGCCGGACACGTCATCTCCGACCAGTACCGAAGATCTCATCCGAGATCGACCTACAGTTTCAGGTAACCCTCGGAACACTCACACAAAGAGGAATCGAGGCAAATCTGGATAAATGTCGGGCTATACTTGACATGAAGGCCCGACCTGTGTCAAAGAGGTACAACAACTCAATGAAAAATTAGTAGCCTTGTCCAGATTTCTAGCTGGATCAGCAATAAGATCCCTCCCCTTCTACGCTACTCTAAGGAAAGGAAAGAAGTTTGAATGGACAACAGAGTGCGAGCAGGCTTTCTAGGATTTTAAAAGGTTCCTAGGACAACCACCTATTCTAACTCGGCCACGAGAAGGAGAACCACTTGTGTTGTACCTCGCAGTAGGAAATCGGGTGGTAGCCTCAGCACTAGTTAGAGAGGACGAAAGCGGACAACAACCTATATACTTCATCAGCAAAGCACTACAAGGGTCCGAACTGAACTATCAAAAAATAGAAAAATTTGCCTATGCTCTCATATTAACATCTCGACGACTTCGCCCATATTTTTAAGCCCACATCATCAAGGTTCGGACCAGCCAGCCCATAAAAGGCATTTTGTAGAAAACAGATTTGGCAGGAAGAATCTTACAATGGGTAGTCAAGTTGTCTGAATTCGACATTCAATATGAATCGCAGACAGCCATCAAATCATGGTACCTGGCCGACTTCATTGTAGAATTTACTGACACCCCGAAAATCCCTACAGAATGGAATCTCTACGTAGACGACTCCTCGAACAAAATTGGGAGCGGGGCAGGCGTAATAATAGAAAGTAATCAGGGAACCCAAATCGAACTCTCCCTTAAGTTCGAGTTCTCTGCCTCAAACAATCAGGCTGAATATGAGGCATTACTAGCTGGTTTGAAGCTGGCTAAGGAGGTCAGAGCTCAAAAGCTTATCATCTTCAGCGACTCACAAGTAGTCACCTCGCAAATAGCAGGGAGCTACCAAGCCAAGGATCCCACCATGAAAAAGTACTTGGACAAAACCAGGGAACAGCTTGGACAACTCGGGGAATACGAGGTCCGCCACATAACCCAGGAACAGAATGCTCAAACTGATACACTCTCAAAACTAGCCAGCACCAAACCAGGGGGGAACAATAGAAGCCTTATTCAGGAGATACTACAGAATCCGTCAATTTCGGAAGAAGAAAAGGTCCTAGCCATAACCGGTCTAGATCAAGGATGGATGACTCCCATAATTAACTACCTCAAAACAAAAATACTCCCTGCAGATAAAAAAGAGGCAAAGAGGATAAAACGGGAGGCACAATACTGCACTATCATAAACAATACTCTATACAAGAGAGGGATTTCAACACCACTGTTAAAATGTGTGCCGACTTCCAACACAAAGGAAGTTTTAAAAGAAATACATAGTGGGATATGTGGCAACCATCTCGGAGCACAAGCTCTCACAAAAAAAGTACTCCAAGCTGGATTCTATTGGCCAACCTTACAAAAGGAAGCTACATAGTTCGTAAAGACATGTCCACCATGTCAAAAGCACGCTAATTTCTACATCGCCCCACCAGAGGAACTCATCAGTGTAACCTCACCCTGGCCATTCGCAAAATGGGGACTCGACCTCCTTGGGCCCTTCCCCCAAGGATCAGGACAGGTCAAGTTCCTCATCGTTGGGGTAGATTATTTCACAAAGTGGATTGAGGCAGATCCCCTAGCTAACGCCACTACTCAAAAAAGTAGAAAATTCCTATATAGAAACATTGTCACAAGGTTTGGGGTTCCATACACCATCACCACAGACAATGGCACTCAATTTACAGACACAGGCTTCAGAAAATTGGTGGCCGACTTAAAAATAAAGCACTAATTCACATCCATAGAACACCTCCAGGCTAATTGACAAGCAGAAGCTGCCAACAAAGTCATACTGGCCGAGTTAAAACGGAGATTACAGGACGCGAAGGGAGCCTGGGCTGAAGAGCTCCCACAAGTCCTATGGGCATATCGGACAACTCCACACTCCACCACAAAGGAATCACTTTTTCGATTAGCTTACGGAATGGAGGCAATGATCCCAGTGGAGGTCGAAAAAGGATCGCCCAGAGTGATCCTCTACAGTAAAGAGGCCAACTCCTAACTTCAAAGGGAAGAACTTGACCTACTTCCAGAAATCTTAGAGAGAGCTTGGATCAAGGAAGAGGCGTTAAAACGTCGAATGGCCTCAAGATACAATCAGAAGGTAGTACAGCAAAGCTTTGCCAACAACGACCTCATCCTAATCTGAAATGATATCGGAACAAGTCGACCGGGAGAAGGGAAACTAGCAGCTAACTGGAAAGGACCCTACCGAGTCACAGAGGTACTGGGAAAAGGGTACTACAGGGTGTCCGAACTAGAAGGGCGAGAGTGATGAGCGGATAATTTATACGCTTTTTGGCACTATTTTTAGGTAGTTTTTAGTATGATTTAGTTAGTTTTATTATATTTTTATTAGTTTTTATTCAAAAATCACATTTCTGGGCTTTACTATGAGTTTGTGTGTTTTTCTATGATTTCAAGTAATTTCTGGCTGAAATTGAGGGACCTGAGCAAAAATCTGATTCAGAGGCTAAAAAAGGACTACAGATGCTATTGGATTCTGACCTCCCTGCACTCGAAATAGATTTTCTGGAGCTACAGAAGCTCAATTGGTGCGCTCTCAATTCCGTTGGAAATTAGACATCTTGGGCTTTTCAGCAATATATAATAGTCTATACTTTTCTTGAGTTTTGATAACGCAAACTGGCATCTAAACGCCAATTTTCTACCCTTTTCTGGCGTTTAACGCCAGAACTGGCATAAAAGTTGGAGTTAAATGCACAAACTGGCACAAAAGCTGGCATTTAACTCCAAGAAAAGTCTCTACATGTGAAAGCTTCAATTCTCATCCCAAACACACACGAAGTGGGCCCTGGAAGTGGATTTCTGCACTATCTATCTTAGCTTACTTATTTTCTATAAATCTAGGTCACTGGTTCATTATAAAAATAACTTTTAGAGATTCATTTTGTACCTCATAAAATTTTACATTAGAACTTGTATTTTTTACAGCATGAGTCTCTAAACTCCATGGTTGGGGGTGAGGAGCTCTGCTGTGCTTCGATGGATTAATACAATTTCTACTGTTTTCCATTCAATCACGCTTGTTTCTATTCTAAGATATTCACTCGCACTTCAACCTGATGAATGTGATCATCCGTGACACTCATCATCATTCTCACCTATGAACGCATGCTTGACAACCACCTCTATTCAATCTGTAATAGCTTGAGTGCGTATCTCTTGGGTTTCTAATTTAAGTTCGTGGTATAGGCTAGAATTATTGGCGGCCATTCTTGAGATCTGGAAAGTCTAAACCTTGTCTGTGGTATTTCGAGTAGGATCTGGGATAGGATGACTGTGATGAGCTTCAAACTCGCGAGTGCTGGGCGTAGTGACAGATGCAAAAGGATCAATGGATCCTATTTCAACATGAGTGAGAACCAACAGATGATTTACCATGCGGTGACAGCGCATTTGGACCATTTTCACTGAGAGGATAGATGGTAGCCATTGACAACGGTGATATACCAACATACAGCTTGCCATGGAAGGAGCCTTGCGTGCGTGAAGAAGAAGACATTACGAAAGCAGAGATTCAGAAGACAGAGCATCTCCAAAACCTCAACCTGTTCTCCATTACTGCATAACAAGTATTTATTTCATGTTCTTTTACTTTTTGCAAATTAAAACTAAGAATCATTACTGATATCCTAACTAAGAATTACAAGATAACCATAGCTTGCTTCAAGCCGACAATCTCCGTGGGATCGACCCTTACTCACGTAAGGTATTACTTGGACGACCCAGTGCACTTGCTGGATAGTTGTGCGGATTTACAAAAGTGTGATTGCATTTTCATGCACCAGAGGGCTACCAAGGTCGTGGCATGCCTGCAACCTAAGAAGGTATTATAATTAAAGGTAATAAAGATCTTAGGTCAAGGTGCACTCTTTTTTCTGAAAAGGTTTTTTAACGAGGCACCAAGCCAAGGTATATAAAATTACCCGACTTAGAAGGATAAAACACCCACATGTATATATTTGCATATTTTCGATAATTTTTTTTCAAATTTTCTACAAATCCTCTTTATCAAGACGCATTAATCTGAAACGCAAAAATTCATCGCCCGATTATAAAGCTACAGATCGACAAAAAGTGAAAACCAAACTCACTGCTCGATCACGATAAAGACCAACAAAGATGAAAACCGAATTCATCAAAGGTCGACCAAGCAAAGATCAAACTCAATTTCTACAAAATCGGCAAGATGAAAAGCGGCAAAAACAGAATAATGAAAGAAGTTATCAAAAAGTAATCCATAGGAAGAGACCTGACGAGGTCTCTGATGACAAGTCATCTTAGCCTAGTTTCACTAGCCTTTTTCTTTTGTTTTCATTTAGTTTTATGCACTTTCTTGTATTATAAATTAGCCATTTGAATTGGAATTGCATGGTTTCCTTAAATCAATCAACCACCTTTTAATTGATACAAAATCATGAGGTTCAAGCCAACTTTAGTTGATAATTAATTGATTTATAAACCTTGTGAATTTTGTGATACTTTGATTGGTTGTTTTGATTACTTGTAGGTGAAGAAAGGAAACAAAAGGTGTGCCAACATTATGGAAGAAGGTTGCAAGAATGGGTTTGAGAAAATGGAATTCACGTTTGAGCTAACATTTGCCTCAAACGTCAACTCAAACGTGAGTAGCAGTTGAAGAACACCCTGGGGAAAAGCCAACGTTTGCACCAACATTTGCCTCAAACGTTGAGGTCAAACGTTGGCTGAAGATTGAAGCTCCTGGAAAGCAACGTTTGAGCCAACGTTTGCCTCAAATGTGAGGTCAAACGTTGGCTCCAAAAGAAAAGAGAATTGAAGCTCCTGGGAAGGCAACGTTTGCGCCAACGTTTGCCTCAAACGTGAGGTCAAACGTTGGCGCCAAAGAGAAGAGAAATGGCATCCCTGGAGGCAGCAACGTTTGAGCCAACGTTTGACTCAAACGTGAGGTCAAACGTTGGCACCAAATAGCATGAAGGGGCATACTTCAAACAAGAATAACTTGAGTTGTAGATGTTCAATTGAGGTGATTCCAAGTGGGTTAGAAAGCTGACATTCAGAGCTTTCCAACCATATATAATAGTCTCTATTGGGCACAAAAATTGGCAACACAACAAGAGGACAAAGTAGCCCCCAAGAAGCATACAAAAGGGAAGAACCACGTTTGAGCTCACGTTTGACCTCAAACGTTAGCTCAAACGTGGATGACAGCATCTTGGCCTAGCTGCATAATTTTACTCAAGTAACGTTTGAGTCAACGTTTGCCTCAAACGTTGGCTCAAACGTGAATGGTTCATGTCTTGGTTCACTAATGGATTTCCTCCCAACACCAAGAGCAATCAACAGAGGCCACTATCAACCCAATTCCATCAAGGCTAAAGGCCCAATTCAAGGCTTAATGATCATTTGAAGAAAGTGTATAAATAGTTTAGGATTTGAAGTTTATTTCTCACGACCCGTTCTTGTTCCTTCTTCTCTCTAGTTAAGAGGAGGGTTTAAGAGAACTTAATTTGTTGTTACGACTCTTTTTATTTCCACTCGAGACTCGTTTTGACTTTTCTTTCGATAATACTTTTTCGATTTTCCTTTCGAGGGGTT
>NC_029791.2:92438047-92439838 GCF_000816755.2 Arachis ipaensis
CTAGTCTCTTGAGTCCTGAGATCTGAATTCTCATTTTACTTTCTCTGTTTAACGCTTTTCATGCTCATTTACAATTCTGTTTTTAGATCCGATTCAATCCAAGTCATCTTCTATTTCTCTGTTTGTTGCAATTTTACATTTCCTTGTTTTATTTTCTGCAAATCCAATTCCCACTCCCCTTTATAATTCAAGCCATTTACATTCCTTGCACTTTAAGATTCTGCAGTTTACATTTCTTGTGTTCTAAGTTTCTGCCAATTTAATTCCTTGTTCTTTAAGATTCAGCACTTTTATTTTCCGTTCTCTTTAATTTTCTGCAATCTACCCCTCTCCCTTTACTTTTCATGCAATTAAATTTCTGTTAATCACAAATCACTCAACCAACACTTGATTCGCTTGACTAAATCAACCAATAAACTAAAATTGCTCAATCCTTCAATCCCTGTGGGATCGACCTCACTCACGTGAGTTATTATTACTTGATGCGACCCGGTGCACTTGCCGGTGAGTTTTGTGTCGGATCGTTTTCCGCACATCAAGTTTTTGGCGCCGTTGCCGGGGATTGATTAGATTGACAGTGATTACGTGAAGTGGAGATCTAGATCAAGCACTTTTTCTTTTTTGATTCTTTAATCGTGGACTAACCCACTAACTATTCGAATTTTTGCTTAAACTAAACTTCATTCTAGCAATAGATTGAAGTGATTTTGCTAAGTCACGTCCCTGCTCCTCTTGTTCTTTAAACATATGGGTCAGCATTTGACTGTGTTCCTTCTGTTGTTTTATTATTTGCTCCATAGCTGCTTTGGTGATTGACTTTTCAATTAGGATATATTCAGTTATTCCCATCTTGACTCCAGCGTCCTTGCAGAGCAGAGAAATCACGATTGGATAAGCCAACCTGGCCTCTTTTGAATTTTTATTAGCAATCTTGTAGAGTTCAGTGGAAATTAGCTGATGAACCTCTACTTCCTTCCCCGTCATGATGCAATGAATCATCACTGCTCTTTTAACTGTGACTTCAGAACGGTTGCTAGTGGGCAACAGAGAACGCCCAATGAAGTCCAGCCATCCTCTGGCAACTGGTTTGAGATCCTCTCTCTTGAGTTGATTTGGGACGCCCTTTGTGTTGGTGGTCCACCTGGCTCCAGGGATACATATATCCTCTAGAATCTTATCCAGGCCAATGTCTGCTCTCATCATCCTCCTATTGAAGGAGTCTGGATCATCCTTTAGCTGAGGTAGCTTTAATATCTCTCTGATCTTGTCAGGGGTGGTATGAACAATCTTTCCCCTGACCATGGTCTGAAATTCATAGCAGGCAGTTCCAGATAGTCTTTGCTTGTCAGTCTGCCACATATTAGCATAGAACTCCTGGACCATGTTCCTTCCTACTTTCGTTTCAGGATTAGCTAGGACTTCCCAGTTCCTGATTCGAATTTGCTCCTGGATCTCCGGATATTCGTCTTCTTTCAGATCGAATCTAACTTCCGGGATCACTGATCTCAGACCCATTACCTTAAGATAATGTTCTGAATGTTCTTTAGATAAGAACTTCCCTTGATTCCAAAGTGGTTTTGGAACACTCTCTTTCTTGCCTCTAGGAGTGTATTGTCAAACAACTCAATTTCCAAGATTCCTTGTTGAGGCATGGCGTAACCATGAGGCAGGTTACCAGCTCTTTGGCAACTGTCGCAATTACGTACAAACTCTCGGGAATCTTTATAGAGTGTGGGCCAATAGAAGCCACATTGGAGGACCTTGGTGGCTGTTCGCTCACCTCCGAAATGA
>NC_029791.2:92439885-92440155 GCF_000816755.2 Arachis ipaensis
AATTTAGTGAGGAGAGAGAAAAACAATAAGATAGCACAAGATTTAAAAGTTTTTAGATCTAATGCTCCTTGTTTTTTTTTTGAAATTTTTGGAGGGAAAACACCAAGAAACACCAAACTTAAAGTTTGGCACAAAATTTAATAGAGAAAATATTATTTATGAAAAAGACGGTTTTGAAAAGAATATAAAAGACTCTAACCCAATTACCAATTGTGAATATAAAATTGGTGCACGAATTGTGAATCACACTTTTCACAACGCGTACCACTA
>NC_029791.2:92440228-92454106 GCF_000816755.2 Arachis ipaensis
GAATGAACATCTTAGATAGGAACAAGCGTGTTTGAATGGAAAACAGAAATACTTGCATTAATTCATCGAGACACAGCAGAGCTCCTCACCCCCAACAATGGGGTTTAGAGACTCATGCCGTCAGAGAATACAAAGTTTAGATCTGAAGTATCATGAGATACAAAATCAATCTCTAAAAGTTGTTTAAATACTAAACTAGTAGCCTAGGTTTACAAGAATTGGATAAACTATGATGGATGATGCAGAAATTCACTTCTGGGGCCCACTTCTGTGTGCTGGGGCCCACTTGGTGTGTGCTGGGGCTAAGACTTAAGCAATTCACGTGCAGAGGCCATTTGTGGAGTTGAACGCCAGTTTTTGTGCCAGTTTGGGCGTTCAACTCCAGTTTTTTATCCTTTTCTGGCGCTGGCCGCCAGAATTGGGCAGAGGACTGGCGTTGAACGCCAGTTTACGTCATCTATTCTTGTGCAAAGTATGGACTATTATATATTGCGGGAAAGCCCTGGATGTCTACTTTCCAACGCAATTGGAAGCACGCCATTTCGAGTTCTGTAGCTCCAGAAAATCCACTTTGAGTGCAGGGAGGTCAGAATCCAATAGCATCTGTAGTCCTTTTTTAGCCTCTGAATCAGATTTTTGCTCAGCTCCTTCAATTTCAGCCAGAAAAATACCTGAAATTACAGAAAACCACACAACTCATAGTAAAGTCCAGAAATATGAATTTTTCCTAAAAACTAATAAAAATAGACTAAAAACTAACTAAAACATACTCAAAACTATATGAAATTATCCCCAAAAAGCGTATAAAATATCCGCTCATCAATAGCAACAAAGAATCATCAGAAAAAGGGGAAGCTAGCAATGAAGACATGACAACAAGAAGAAGTGCCCCAGAGAAGCTCAAAGAGAAATACAACCAGCCACATAGTTCAAAGGAAGTGATTCAAGGACAGCAGCAAGTGGAGAAGAGCATTACACCTCCACTACCATACCCTCAGAGGTTCAACAAAGAAACCAAAGATCAACACTTCCACAAATTCCTGGAAACTTTCAAGAAGCTAGAAATCAATATTCCCTTGGCTGAAGCATTGGAACAGATGCCCTTATATGCCAAGTTCTTGAAGGAACTCATTAACAAGAAAAGAAGTTGGCTTGAGAAGGAAACCATTATGCTCACTGAAGAATGTAGCGCTGTGATCCAGATGGGTATCCCACCAAAGCTCAAAGACCCAGGAAGTTTCGTAGTCTCATGCACCATAGGCAAGATAACATTGGAAAATGCTCTATGTGATTTAGGTGCCAGCATCAACTTGATGCCTCTATCATTGATGAGAAAGCTTGCTATAGAAGAAGTTAAACCCACCAGGATGTCACTAGTAATGGCCGATAGATCAATCAAGATACCCAATGGAATTGTAGAAAATTTACTAGTGAAGGTTGGAAAGTTTATCTTCCCTGCAGACTTTGTAATCTTAGACACAGAAGGGGAAGGAAACAACTCAATCATTTTGGGGAGACCGTTTCTAGCCACAGCAAGAACCACAATTGACGTGGAGAAGGGAGAAATGACCTTCAGGGTGCATAATGAACAAATGGTAATCAATGTCTTCAAATCAATGCAACACCCCTCAGAGCAAGAGAACTACATGAATGTAGATATGATAGAAGGGCTGGTAGAAGAAATGTTTGAAGAAGACCATTTGGAGCATCAGGAAGAACAAGGAGAGGAAGTGGTAGAAATATCTACTGAAGACAAGAAAGAGGATAAACCAAAACAGGAGTTGAAGCCTCTCCCTCCTCACCTCAAGTACGTGTTTCTTGGGGAAGCCGAGGCACTGCCAATGATCATAAATTCCTCCTTGAACATAGATGAGGAAGCAAGGTTGATTGAGGTATTAAAAGCTCATAAAACAGCTTTGGGGTGGACAATCGAGGACATCAAAGGCATCAGCCCTGCTATCTGTATGCACAAAATATTATTGGAGGAAGAATCAAAACCTGTGGTTCAACCTCAAAGAAGACTCAATCCAACCATGAAAGAGGTGGTTCAAAAAGAAGTGATGAAGCTATGGAATGCGGGGATAATTTTCCCAATCTTAGACAGTTCTTGGGTGAGTCCGGTACAAGTAAATTATACCACCACTGAAAAAGAACTGTTAGCAATTGTATATGCATTTGATAAGTTTAGACAATACTTGATCGGTTCAAAAGTTATAGTGTACACTGACCATTCTGCTCTCAAGTATTTAATGTCTAAACAGGATTCAAAGCCAAGGCTTATTAGGTGGGTGTTGCTGCTACAAGAATTTGATATTGAAGTTAGGGATAGAAAGGGAAGTGAAAATCAAGTAGCAGATCATCTATCAAGAGTGCCACAAGAAGCCAAGCAAGATAAACCACAACAAGTAAATGAGAACTTCCCTGATGAACACTTATTCCAAGTTCAACAAATACCTTGGTTTGCGGACATAGCAAACTATAAGGTAGGAAGGAAGATACCTCAAGAATTTTCCAAGCAACAAACGAAGAAACTGATCAATGAAGCAAGGAAATTCTTGTGGGATGAACCCTTCCTATTCAAGAGATGTTCTGATGGAATGATTAGGAGGTGTGTCCCTGAAAATGAAGTGAAGGACATATTGTGGCATTGCCATGGCTCAGCATATGGTGGACACTTTGGACCAGAAAGAACAGCTGCAAAGATACTACAGAGTGGGTTTTATTGGCCAACTATGTTTAAGGATGCCAGAGAGTTCGTTCACCAATGCAACGAATGTCAAAGAGCTGGAGGATTGATAAAAAGAAATGAGATGCCTCAAAATTTCATCTTGGAAGTAGAGCTATTTGATCTATGGGGCATTGATTTCATGGGACCTTTTCCCCCTTCATACTCGTTTAGATATATCTTGGTTACAGTCGAGTTTGTATCAAAGTGGGTGGAAGCCATAGCCACAACCACCTGTGATGCACAGATTGTCCTCCAATTCCTTAAGAAGCATATCTTCACAAGATATGGAGTACCCAAGGGTCTTGTTAGTGATGGTGGTGGTCACTTTTGCAGCAAACAAATGGAGAAACTCCTCCATAAATATGGAGTGATCCACAAAGTAGCCACACCATACCACCCTCAGACCAATGGCCAGGCTGAATTAGCAAATAGGGAGTTGAAGAAGATCTTAGAAAAGACAGTGGGAAGCACAAGAAAAGATTGGGCGAGGAAGCTAGAAGATGCACTTTGGGCATACAGGACAGCTTTCAAAACTCCCATTGGAAAGTCACCCTTTCAGCTATTGTATGGAAAATCATGCCACCTTCCTCTTCTAAGATATCCATTCGCACCCAAGAATGTGATGAAGGTGATGATTATGTGTGACGCTCATCATCCTTCTCCCTTATGAACGCGTGTCTGACAAACACTTCTGTTCTACATGAATTAAGCTAGAATGAGTATCTCTTAGATCTCCTAACCAGAATCTTCGTGGCGTAAGCTAGAATGATGGCGGCATTCAAGAGAATCCGGAAGGTCTAAACCTTGTCTGTGGTATTCTGAGTAGGATTCAATGATTGAATGACTGTGACGAGCTTCAAACTCGCGAGTGCTGGGCGTTAGTGACAGACGCAAAAGGAGGGTGAATCCTATTCCAGCATGATCGGGAACCGACAGATGAATAGCCGTGCCGTGACAGGGTGCGTGAGCATATTATTCACTGAGAGGAGGGGATGTAGCCACTGACAACGGTGATGCCCTTGCATAAAGCCAGCCATGGAAAGGAGTAAGACTGATTGGATGAAGATAGCAGGAAAGCATAGGTTCAGAGGAACGAAAAGTATCTCCATTCGCTTATCTGAAATTCCTACCAATGATTTACATAAGTACCTCTATCCCTATCTTATTATATAATATTCGAAAACACCATTATCACTTTATATCTACCTGACTGAGATTTACAAGGTGACCATAGCTTGCTTCATACCAACAATCTCCGTGGGATTCGACCCTTACTCACGTAAGGTATTACTTGGACGACCCAGTGCACTTGCTGGTTAGTTGTATCGAAGTTGTGACAGACTGTAAAACTAGATCAGAGTATCTGGCCTAAGAAGCCATTACCAGAGATCACAATTTCGTGCACCAGAGACCAATGGAACAAAGAAAAGGAAGTTCAGTACCTGAGCTGAACAAACACAGAGAATGTCAAGCTAGTGACATTAAAAGAGCGCTTGTTGGGAGGCAACCCAATCTGAGGTAGTTTTCTTTTCATAGCCTTTTCAATAAAAATGTCGAATGATTTGTATGCATTGCAAGAAGCTAAGTTTGGTGTTGCACACCAAAACAATTTAAGGGAGAATGAAGGATTCTAAGTTTGGTGTTCCACCAAAACATCATTTAAAAGCACATTCTCACTTCCTGCGCAATACTAGCTCCAGGCAATCAAACAAATTATTCAACTTAATTACTCTCTAGTTTAACCCCATAACCTTTAGCAAGAGCACAAGATTTTACACATAGTAACTTGTTGCATCAGAGGAAGTGGCAAGGAACTAAATTTGGTGTTCCCACACCAAATTAAATTCAAAAGCCGCACTCAATTTATGCATACTAATTAGTCACCCAAAGGGCTTGGAAAGCAAGCAACTGTTGAGAATTATGCAGGGAACTAACCAAAAATTGAAGACATTACGCACCATGACGCAAAAAGGGAACAACATAAAGGAAGACAAAAGAACTGCAAACCAATAGGTTGTATCTATACTTAACTTCTGCTGTTGAGAAATGCTATGATTTAGATCTTGCTAAAGTGTTCAGCTAGTACAAGTAGAAATTTTTTTTTTTTAAAATAAGCTAGTCTAAGTGTGTGCTTGTGTGGTTACTTTCACTTAACTAATGCATGTCTTGTCCCCTGCATCTTTTCAATTCAATAAAAAAAATGTTTGAAACATGAAGTAAGATGGTTCATTGTTAGCTAGAAGTCAAATAATAGTAAGTGGTGGCATATATGTGTGATTGTGTGGCAACTCACTATCAGTGAATAAAAGGAATAGATTGTTCTCTCTTTAAGAAGAAAGCAGCTCACTGTCTATGAATCTCAATCAAATAAAAGTCCTTGTGTGAAAAGAAAAACAAAAAGAGAAAAGAAAAAGCCAAAAATGGCAACAGAACAGAAGAAAAATAAAAAGAAACAAAGCTAGACACCAATAGCTTGAACCTTAGAATATATGCCTGTGGTGTCTTTGTATTGGGATCTGCTTGGATTATTAAGTTCTTTGGAGTGCATCAACACTTGGTGACTTGGGTTAACAAACCCGGGATCATCAACTGAAAGTCCACTATCAAGAGCAACCTAACTACAAGGCATTTAGTAACCCAAAGAGGTACTGGGCATCAATGTTCTAAGAAGGAATGTGAGCCAAGTGTCTATAGTGAATAATGTGTCAAGCATAAGTAAAGAAAAGAGCTTGTTACACATGACACTGAACTAAAGCTTATAGAAAAATAGTAACCAAGGACAAAGGAATAATGAGAGGTCATAGCAGTGTATTGTTTGATGCTTAAAGGAAACTTTCTAGGCCTAATTGTCAATAAAAAGTGGATAAGTTACATATCTGCATAAAACCCCATGAACTACCAATAACATTCTGCTAACATGAGCATTCTCTTTTGTTTTCATTCGTTCTTCTTAATAATTCTTTTCTTGCTTGGGGACAAGCAAGCTTTAAGTTTGGTGTTGTGATGACAAGTCATCTTAGCCTAGTTTCACTAGCCTTTTTCTTTTGTTTTCATTTAGTTTTATGCACTTTCTTGTATTATAAATTAGCCATTTGAATTGGAATTGCATGGTTTCCTTAAATCAATCAACTACCTTTTAATTGATACAAAATAATGAGGTTCAAGCCAACTTTAGTTGATAATTAATTGATTTATAAACCTTGTGAATTTTGTGATACTTTGATTGGTTGTTTTGATTACTTGTAGGTGAAGAAAGGAAACAAAAGGTGTGCCAACATTATGGAAGAAGGTTGCAAGAATGGGTTTGAGAAAATGGAATTCACGTTTGAGCTAACGTTTGCCTCAAATGTCAACTCAAACGTGAGTAGCAGTTGAAGAACACCCTAGGGAAAAGCCAACGTTTGCGCCAACGTTTGCCTCAAACGTTGGCTGAAGATTGAAGCTCCTGGAAAGCAACGTTTGAGCCAACGTTTGCCTCAAACGTGAGGTCAAACGTTGGCTCCAAAAGAGAAGAGAATTGAAGCTCCTAGGAAGGCAACGTTTGCGCCAACGTTTGCCTCAAACGTGAGGTCAAACGTTGGCGCCAAAGAGAAGAGAAATGGCATCCCTGGAGGCAGCAACGTTTGAGCCAACGTTTGACTCAAACGTGAGGTCAAACGTTGGCACCAAACAGCATGAAGAGGCATACTTCAAACAAGAATAACTTGAGTTGTAGATGTCCAATTGAGGTGATTCCAAGTGGGTTAGAAAGCTGACATTCAGAGCTTTCCAACCATATATAATAGTCTCTATTGGGCACAAAAATTGGCAACACAACAAGAGGACAAAGTAGCTCCCAAGAAGAATACAAAAGGGAAGAACCACGTTTGAGCTCACGTTTGACCTCAAACGTTAGCTCAAACGTGGATGACAGCATCTTGGCCTAGCTGCATAATTTTACTCAAGTAACGTTTGAGTCAACGTTTGCCTCAAACGTTGGCTCAAACATGAATGGTTCATGGCTTGGTTCACTAATGGATTTCCTCCCAACACCAAGAGCAATCAACAGAAGCCACTATCAACCCAATTCCATCAAGGCTAAAGGCCCAATTCAAGGCTTAATGATCATTTGAAGAAAGTGTATAAATAGCCATTCCCTGCTTTGCTCATTTACAATTCTGTTTCTAGATCTGTTTCAATCCAAGTGTTCTTCTATTCCTCTGCTTGTTGCAATTTTACATTTCCTTGTTTTATTTTCTGCAAATCCAATTCCCACTCCCCTTTATAATTCAAGCCATTTACATTCCTTGCACTTTAAGATTCTGCAGTTTACATTTCTTGCGTTCTAAGTTTCTGCCAATTTAATTCCTTGTTCTTTAAGATTCAGCACTTTTATTTTCCGTTCTCTTTAATTTTCTGCAATCTACCCCTCTCCCTTTACTTTTCATGCAATTAAATTTCTGTTAATCACAAATCACTCAACCAACACTTGATTCGCTTGACTAAATCAACCACTAAACTAAAATTGCTCAATCCTTCAATCCCTGTGGGATCGACCTCACTCACGTGAGTTATTATTACTTGATGCGACCTGGTGCACTTGCCGGTGAGTTTTGTGTCGGATCGTTTTCCGCACATCAGTCTCAATAAAAATGGATTGCTAGAAATAACTTTAAGACAGACCGAGATAAAGAAGTCAGACCAGTTGACTACAACAACAAAAGTTATAAAAAGTAATCCCTAGAAAGAGGCTTGGCCAGCCCTAAAAAAGAGGATTACTAGAAATAACTTAGAAGGGACCGACATGATGAAGTTGGCCCGACAAAACTACAGAAGTTATAAAAATTAATCCATAAAAGAGACCTGACAAAGGTCCAAATAAAATGGATTACTAGAAATAACTTAGAAGGGACCGACATGATGAAGTCGGCCCGACAAAACTACAGAAGTTATAAAAAGTAATCCATAAAAGAGACCTGACAAAGGTCCAAATAAAATGGATTACTAGAAATAACTTAGAAGGGACCGACATGATGAAGTCGGCCCGACAAAACTACAGAAGTTATAAAAATTAATCCATAAAAGAGACCTGACAAAGGTCCAAATAAAATGGATTACGAGAAATAACTCAGAAGGGACCGAGATGAAGAAGTCGGCCCAAAAAACTACAAAAAGTTATACAAAGTAATCCATAAAAGAGACTTGACAAAGGTCCAAATAAAATGGATTACTAGAAATAACTCAGAGGGACCGAGATGAAGAAGCCAGCCGACAAAAGGCATGCAACTCAAGTTGGACCCAGAAAGCCATGACCTCAATAAAATCAATCTACAAGTATAGTATGAAAGAATGCGAAGAAAACTAGTTGAACAAAGCTAGCTCCAACTAAAGTAGAAAATAAAGCACAAAGGCAATCTAAGGAGGTCGGACAGCAAGATTCCAACACTCTCAAGATTCCAGAAAAGTATCAAAAAAAAAAAAAGATGCAGACAAGCTTATCACAAAAGAAACGAAGATTGCTATAATAGCAGAATCAAGAGGCCGCCTGAAGTCGACCCCAAGAAGCTTAAAAATCTACTTTATTTTTTCTAAATAAAGTTGCTAAAAAGAAAGGCAACTAAAAATATCCGAAGTCAACCACCAATTATAGAAATAAGAGTTTAAAAAGCCCACAGGCCGGGCTATCCACAATGCATCAAAGAAAATTATAAAGGATTCAAAGACTCCCCAGTGGCAGCATCTCGGGATGAAGGAGGACAAGTCTGGAGGGGGACAGCGTCGACAGTCCCATCCATCCGATTCAGGATCTGAACATCAGGATCCGAATTAGGGTGTTCGACCTCGGTTGCAGGTTTGGAAAAAGGCGGGACAACAGAATCCTTGGCAGATGGCACAGGAGGAGGGTCTACATCCACATCATCATCATCCGAGCCATCAAGGACAATCTTACCATCCACTACAGTGTTGTCCAAGCTGAATAGGGTAAGATCGAGGTCGGGTGCAAGAACTCGAACCTGAGCCTTCAAATTCTCGTAAGCAGCATTCACACTACCTACAAGATGACCCTGGAGCTCGGCGTAGTCGGCCTAGGCAGATTTTAACCTCTCCCTAAGCTCTATCATCTCCCCATAAGTTAGGACATAGCTCTTCTTATGCATCAAAGCCATCTCCTCAGCCAAATTCGTAGAAGCCACCGCAGCAGTAGCCCGAGTCTTCTTACCCTCCAACTCTTTTTCTAGCTTCGCTACCTTCACCTCAGGCTCCTCCTTCAACCCCTTGATTCTGTCGAACTCTGATTTAGCCTCCTCCATAAAAGCCTTTGTTGCATGAATGAGAAGATCCTGGGCAGTTCGATATAAAGCCGCCCCCATATGTGCCATCTTAATACTGCTCCGAGTAATAAAGTCTAGATGACGAAGAAGAGAGACATCGTCGGTAGGAACAACACCGTAAGGAGCAATCTGCTTATCAACAAAACCAGCGGAATCAAAGTCAGGGGCACCCAAATTGAAGGGCTCAACAGTCCTCTGTCTTTTTGGAGAAGGGCCAATAGTAGAAGAAGTAGCCGCAGAAGTTGGGGGAGGATCAATCAAATGGACCTGAGGAGTTGGAATCATCCTCCTCGGCCCAGTAGAGCTCAAGATCGGCTTCTTAGGAGGAACTTGAAAAGATCCCTCCCCTGTAGCTTTTGCCAAAATGTTCTGGGCAGCAGTGGCCTTCCTCGCCTTCTTGAAGCCTTACATGGGATTGATGAGCGGATAATTTATATCCTTTTTGGCATTATTTTTACATAGTTTTTAGTATATTTTAGTTACTTTTTATTATATTTTTATTATTTTTTATTCAAAAATCACATTTCTGGACTTTACTATGAGTTTGTGTATTTTTCTGTGATTTCAGGTTTTTTCTGGCTGAAATTGAGGGACCTAAGCAAAAATACGATTCAGAGGCTGAAAAAAGACTGCAGATGCTGTTGGATTCTGACCTCCCTGCACTCGAAGTGGAGTTTTTGGAGCTACAGAAGCCCAATTGGTGCGCTCTCAATTGCGTTCGAAAGTAGACATCCTGGGCTTTCCAGAAATATATAATAGCCCATACTTTGCCCGAGATTTGATGGCCCAAACTGGCGTTCTAATTCAGCCTAAAACATCTTGGCATAAAACATCCAAACTGGCACCAGAATTGGAGTTAAACGCCCAAACTAACACCAAAGCTGGCGTTTAACTCTAGGAACAGCCTATGCACGAAAATGCTTCAATGCTCAGCCCAAGCACACACCAAGTGGGCCCCGGAAGTGGATTTCTGCACTATCTGCACTTAGTTACTCATTTTCTGTAACCCTAGGTTACTAGTTTAGTATAAAAACTACTTTTAAAGAACATCTTTGATCATCTTTTGGAACATCTTTGATCATCTTTTGGAACTTGTATGTACACGTTTGGAGGCTAGCCTCACGGCCATGCCTAGACCTTTCACTTATGTATTTTCTACGGTGGATTTTCTACACCCCATAGATTCAGGTGTGGAGCTCTGCTGTTCCTCATGAATTAATGCAAAGTACTATTGTTCTTCTATTCAATTCAAGCTTATTCTTATTCTAAGATATTCACTCGCACCTCAACCTGATGAATATGATGATCCGTGACACTTATCATCATTCTCACTTATGAACACGTGCCTGACAACCACTTCCGTTCTATCTGCAATAGCTTGAGTGTGTATCTCTTGGCCTCCTGGTTCACGACGCATGATTGCCTCTCTTGACAACAAAGCATTCTATTCCGTGAGATCAGAGTCTTCGTGGTATAGGCTAGAACCATTGGCAGCATTCCTGAGATCCGAAAAGTCTAAACCTTGTCTGTGGTATTTCGAGTAGGATCTGGAAAGGGATGACTGTGACGAGCTTCAAACTTGCGAATGTTGGGTGCAGTGACAGTGTGCAAAAGGACAATGGTCATATTCCAACGCTAGCGGGAACCAACAGATGATTAGCCGTGCGGTGATAGCGCATATGGATTTGTTTTCATCCGAGAGGATCATACAGCTTGCCATAGAAGGAGGTAACGCATGGTTGGAAGAAAGCAATAGGAAAGCAGAAGTTCAGAAGCAACAAAGCATCTCCAAACGCTTATCTGAAATTCTCACCAATGAATTACATAAGTATCTCTATCTTATTTTATATTTTATTTATATTTTAAATATCAAAACCTCATAACCATTTGAATCTTCCTGACTAAGATTTACAAGGATGACCATAGCTTGCTTCAAGCCGACAATCTCCGTGGGATCGACCCTTACTCACGTAAAGTTTATTACTTGGACGACCCAGTGCACTTGCTGGTCAGTTACATGGAATTATGAAGTCTTGAAATCACGTTCTCCCACACCAAGTTTTTGGCACTATAGCCAGGGAACGAACAATCACGATTTCGTGTACCAAGTTTTTGGCACCGTTGCTGGGGATTGTTCGAGTTTGAACAACTGACGGTTCATCTTGTTGCTCAGATTAGGTAATTTTATTTTATTTTTAAGCTTTTTATTTTCGAAAAATAATTCAAAAAATAAATAAATAAATAAATAAATAAATAATTCTATGTTCTTCAGAATTTTTAAGAATGAATTCTAGAGTTTTAGATGATATGTGAAGCCTGGCTGGCTGTCAAGCCATGTCTAAATTCTTTTGGACCAAGGCTTCTACTTATCATTGCAATAGCCTTTGGATTCCCATCTAATTGGCTGTTGTATGTCTGATTTGTATGCTGAAGCTTGGCTGGCCATTTGGCCATGTCTAATCTTTTGGACCGAAGCTTTCACATAAAGCTTGGCTGGCTATTTAGCCATGTCTAAATTTTTGGACCGAGGCTTTAGACTAACATTGCATGATTCTTGGAATTCCTATTAAAAAATTTGAGTTTATTTATTTTCTTTTTCCAAATAATTTTCAAAAAATACAAAAAAAAATTAATAAAATCATAAAAACCAAAAAAAAAATTGTGCTTCTTGTTTGAGTCTTGTGTCAAGTTTTAAGTTTAGTGTCAATTGCATCTTTTTAATTTTCTTAAAATTTTCGAAAAATTAATGCATTGAGTTTCTTCATTGATCTTCAAGTTGTTCTTGATGATTGTCTTTGTTTGATCTTTACATTTTCTTGTTTTGTGTCTTTCCTTGTTTTTCATATTCATTTTTGATCTATTAGTGTCTAAAGTTTAAAAAAATTTTAAGTTTGGTGTCTTGCATGTTTTTCTGTTCTTAAAATTTTTCAAAAATATGTTCTTGATGTTCATCATGATCTTCAAAGTGTTCTTGGTATTCATCTTGACATTCAAAGTATTGTTGCATATTTTTTTTGTTTTGATCCATAATTTTTATGTCATGTTTCATTTTGATGTTTTTTCTTTTTCTTCATTAAAATTCAAAAATAAAAAAATATCTTTCCCTTATCCTTCTCAAAAATTTTGAAATTTTGAATTGATTTAGTTAAAAGTTTTAAAATTTGGTTGTTTCTTGTGAGTCAAGTCAAATTTTCAATTTAAAAATTCTATCTTTTTCAAAAATCGAATCTTTTTCATTTTTTTTATATTTTTGAAAATTTTCAAAATTGATTTTCAAATTTTTTTTTAATTTTATTTCATATTTTCGAAATTAATGCTAACATTTAATGTTTAGATTCAAAAATTTTCAAGTTGTTACTTGCCTATTAAGAAAGGATCAATCTTTAAATTCTAAAATCATATCTCTTAGTTTCTTATTAGTCAAGTAATGAACTTTAATTTCAAAAACAAAATCTTTTTAATTTCCTTTTCAAATATTTTTCAAAATAAATTTCAATCATATCTTTTTTAAAACTTAATTTCAAAATCTTTTCATAACTTATCTTTTCAAAATTGATTTTTGGTGCACAAAATTGTTACTCTCTTACAATTTCGCACACATGACCAGCAAGTGCACTGGGTCGTCCAAGTAATACCTTACGTGAGTAAGGGTCGAATCCCACGGAGATTGTTGGTTTGAAGCAATCTATGGTTATCTTGTAAATCTTAGTCAGGAAGTATCAATTGAATTGTGAGTAACCAGTAGAGCATAAATTAAAAGTTACTTGTTGTGCAGTAATGGAGAATATGTTGGAGTTTTGAAGATGCTTTGTCTTCTGAATCTCTGCTTTCCTCTGTCTTCTTGTTCACGCACGCACGTCCCCCTATGGCAAGCTGTGTGTTGGTGGATCACCGTTGTCAATGGCTACCTTCCATCCTTCCAGTGAAAACTACGCTCACGCGCTCTGTCACAGCACGGCTAATCACCGGTTGGTTCTCGATCCGGTTGGAATAGGATTTACTATCCTTTTGCGTCTGTCACTAACGCCCAGCCTTCAAGAGTTTGAAGCTCGTCACAGTCATTCAATCCTTGAATCCTTCTCGGAATACCACAGACAAGGTTTAGACTTTCCGGATTCTCATGAATGCTGCCATCAGTTCTAGCTTATACCACGGAGATTCTGATTAAGGAATCTAAGAGATACTCATTCAATCATATATAGAACGGAGGTGGTTGTCAGGCACACGTTCATGATTTGAGGAGGGTGATGAGTGTCACAGCTCATCACCTCCATCACAGTTAAGCGCGAATGAACATCTTAGATAGGAACAAGCGTGTTTGAATGGAAAACAGAAATACTTGCATTAATTCATCGAGACACAGCAGAGCTCCTCACCCCCAACAATGGGGTTTAGAGACTCATGCCGTCAGAGAATACAAAGTTTAGATCTGAAAATGTCATGAGATACAAAATAAGTCTCTAAAAGTTGTTTAAATACTAAACTAGTAGCCTAGGGTTACAAAATATGAGTAGACTATGATGGATGATGCAGAGATCCACTTCTGGGGCCCACTTGGTGTGCTGGGGCCCACTTGGTGTGTGCTGGGGCTGAGACTTTAAGCAATTTACGTGCGGAGGCCATTTGTGGAGTTGAACGCCAGTTTTTATGCCAGTTTGGGCGTTCAACTCCAGTTTTTGATCCTTTTCTGGCGCTGGACGCCAGAATTGGGCAGAGAAATGGCGTTGAACGCCAGTTTACGTCCTCTGTCCTTGTGCAAAGTATGGACTATTATATATTTCTGGAAAGCCCTGGATGTCTACTTTCCAAAGCAATTGGAAGCATGCCATTTCGAGTTCT
>NC_029791.2:92454169-92454705 GCF_000816755.2 Arachis ipaensis
CTTCTAATATGCATGGTATCAGAAAACTCACAGGGTCTTTAAGCTTTTCAGGAAAGCTTTTCAGAATGACTGCACTGCATTCTTCAGTGAGGAGAACTCTTTCTGTTTCTCTCCACTCCTTTTTATGACTCAAGATCTCTTTCATGAACTTGGCATAAGAAGGTATTTGCTCAAGTGCCTCTGCAAAAGGAATCTTTATTTCAAGAGTCCTTAGATAATCTGCAAAGCGAGCAAATTGCTTATCCTGCTCCTCTTTCTGGAGTTTTTGAGGATAAGGTATCTTGGCTTTATATTCCTAAACCTTAGTGGTTAAAGAAGCCTTTTTAGAGGGGTTGTTATCAGCACTTGTGTGTGTCTGATCCCTCACTGGCAATTGAGTACCAGAGTCAGAAGCTGGAGTGACGTTAGACGCCAACTCACTGTCTGTTCCTGGCGCCTGAACACCAGAAATGTGCCCATTTTGGGCGTTCAACGCTGGAGTATGCCCCATTTGGGCGTTCAACGCCAAATTCTTGCCCATATCTGGCGTTGAACGC
>NC_029791.2:92454781-92459405 GCF_000816755.2 Arachis ipaensis
ACCAAGGAACACCAAACTTAAAAATTTAAAGATCAAGACACAAGAAAAACTCACGAACACTTTGAAGACTCACAAGAACACAAGAACATGAAGGAAGAACACCAAACTTAAAATTTTTAGAAAGCCAAACCAAAATTTTTGAAAACCAAGGGGAAATCAACAAGAAAACACCAAACTTAAAGTTTGGCACAAGATTTAATAGAAAAAATATTTTTGAAAAAGGTTTTAAAAAAATATGATAGCCAATTATTATGAACATAAACACCACGTTCTAATTAACAAAGGATAAATAATGAAAGACTCTAAACCAAAAAAGAAAGATTTTTCCTAATCTAAGCAACAGAATAATCCGTCAGTTGTTCAAACACGAACAATCCCCGGCAACGGTGCCAAAAACTTGGTGCACAAAATTGTTACTCTCTTACAATTTCGCACACATGACCAGCAAGTGCACTGGGTCGTCCAAGTAATACCTTACGTGAGTAAGGGTCGAATCCCACGGAGATTGTTGGTTTGAAGCAATCTATGGTTATCTTGTAAATCTTAGTCAGGATGTCAATTATGTTTATCAATTGAATTGTGAGTAACCAGTAGAGCATAAATTAAAAGTTACTTGTTGTGCAGTAATGGAGAATATGTTGGAGTTTTGGAGATGCTTTGTCTTCTGAATCTCTGCTTTCCTCTGTCTTCTTGTTCACGCACGCACGTCCCCCTATGGGTTTGGGCGTTCAACTCCAGTTTTTGATCCTTTTCTGGCGCTGGACACCAGAATTGGGCAGAGAACTGGCGTTGAACGCCACTTTACGTCCTCTGTCTCAGAGTTTTTGATTGGAGCTCAGATTCTAATTAGATGAGCGGGACTAGTAGCTTTTTGCTTCTGAACAGTTTTGGCATCTCACTTTATCCATTGAAGCTCAGAGTGATTGGCATCTATAGAAACTCAGAATCCAGATAGTGTTATTGATTCTCTTTTTATTTAATTAATTCATTTAGTTTTCAAATTTTATTTTATTTCTTCTCTTAATTTTTGAATACTAACTAATAATTAAAATAAAAACAAAAATATTTTCCTTTTATTTTAATTTAAAATTTTAATTCTCTCTCTCTCTCATCTCTTTCTATTTATTTATTTATTTACTAACACTTCTCTTCTTCTTATAATTCGAACCATTTCTCCCTCTCTGTGTTCGAATTCTTCATCTTTTCTCTTCTTCATTCTACTCTTCTATGCTTCTACTCACATAAAGAAATCTCTATACTGTGACATAGAGGATTCTTATTCTTTTCTGTTATCTTCTTTTTCATATGAGCAGGAGCAAGGATAAGAACATTCTTGTTGAAGCTAATCCAGAACCTGAAAGGACTCTAAAGAGGAAGCTAAGAGAAGCTAAAGCACAAAACTCTGGAGAGGACTTGACAGAATTTTTCAAAAAAGAAGAAGAGATGGCCGAACCCAATAACAATGGTGGAGATGCAAGAAAGATGCTTGGTGACTTTATTGCACCCTCTTCTGATTTCTATGGAAGGAGCATCTCAATTCCTGCAATTGGAGCAAACAACTTTGAGCTTAAGCCTCAATTAGTTTCTCTGATGCAGCAGAATTGCAAGTTTCATGGACTTCCATTGGAAGATCCTCATCAGTTCTTAGCTGAATTCCTACAAATCTGTGACACTATTAAGACCAATGAGGTTAATCTTGAGGTCTACAGACTTATGCTTTTCCCCTTTGCTGTAAGAGTTAGAGCTAGGACATGGTTGGACTCACAACCTAAAGAAAGCCTGAACTCTTGGGAAAAGTTGGTCAATGCTTTCTTGGCCAAATTCTTTCCACCTCAAAAATTGAGCAAGCTTAGAGTGGAAGTCCAAACCTTCAGATAGAAGGAAGGTGAATCCCTCTATGAAACTTGGGAAAGATACAAGCAATTGATCAGAAGGTGTCCTTCTGACATGTTTTCAAAATGGAGCATCATATGTATATTCTATGATGGTCTATCTGAATTGTCCAAGATGTCATTGGACCACTTTGCTGGAGGATCTCTTCATCTGAAGAAGACGCCTGCAGAAGCCTAGGAACTCATTGAAATGGTTGCAAATAACCAGTTCATGTACACTTCTATAAGGAATCCTGTGAATAATCAGATAACTCAGAAGAAAGGAGTTCTTGAGATTGATACTCTGAATGCAATATTAGCTCAGAACAAAATATTAACTCAGCAAGTCAATATGATTTCTCAGAGTCTGTCTGGAATGCAAGCTGCAACAGGTAGTACTAAGGAAGCTTCCTCTGAAGAAGAAGCCTATGACCCTGAGAATCCTGCAATGGCAGAGGTGAATTACATGGGAGAATCCTACGGAAACACCTATAATCCTTTATAGAGGAATCATCCAAATTTCTCATGGAAGAATCAACAGAAGCCTAATCAAGGCTTCAATAACAATAATGGTGGGTGAAATAGGTTTGGCAATAGCAAACCTTTTCCAACTTCTTCTCAGTAATAGACAGAGAATTCTAAGCAGAGCCACTCTGACTTAGCAACTGTAGTCTCTGATCTATCTAAGACCACTCTCAGTTTCATGACTGAAGCAATGTCCTTCATTAGAAATTTGGAGGCACAAGTGGGTCAGCTGAGTAAAAGAGTTACTGAAATTCCTCCAAGTACTCTCCCAAGCAATATAGAAGAGAATCCAAAAAGAGAGTGCAAGGCCATAAATATAACCAACATGGCCGAACCTAGTGAGGAGGGAAAGGCAGTGATTTCCAGTGAGGAAGACCTCAATGGACGTCCACTGGCCTCCAAGGAGTTCCCTAATGAGGAACCCAAGGAATCTGAGGCTCATATAGAGACCATAGAGATTCCACTCAACTTACTGTTGCCATTCATGAGCTCTGATGAGTATTCTTCCTCTGGAGAGGATGAAGACATTATCGAAGAGCAAGTTGCTCAATATCTAGGAGCAATCATGAAGCTGAATGCCAAGTTATTTTCTAATGAGACTTGGGAGGATGAACCCCCCATTGCTCATTAATGAACTAAATGATTTGGTTCAACTGAAATTACCTCAGAAGAAACAAGATCCTGGAAAGTTCTTAATACCTTGTACCATAGGCACCATGACCTTTGAAAAGGCTCTGTGTGACCTGGTGTCAGGGATAAACCTCATGCCCCTCTCTGTAATGGAGAAACTAGGGATCTTTGAAGTACAAGCTGCAAGAATCTCACTAGAGATGGTATACAATTCAAGGAAACAAGTTTATGGACTTGTAGAGGATGTCTTGGTGAAGGTTGAAGGCCTGTACATCCTTGCTGATTTTATAATCCTAGATACTGGGAAGGATGAGGATGAATCCATCATCCTAGGAAGACCTTTCCTAGCCACAGCAAGAGCTGTGATTGATGTGGACAGAGGAGAGTTAGTCCTTCAATTGAATGAGGACTACCTTGTGTTTAAGGCTCAAGGATCTTCTTCTGCAACCATGGAGAGGAAGCATGAAAAGCTTCTCTCAATACAGAGTTAAACAGAGCCCCCACACTCAACTTCTAAGTTTGGTGTTGGGAGGCTAACATCAAGCTCTGAGTCTCTGCGAAGCTCTCTAAGAGCTCACTGTCAAACTATTGACATTAAAGAAGCGCTTGTTGGGAGGCAACCCAATGTTATTTAATTATATTTATTTATTTTCCATTATATTTTATGTTTTCTTTAAGTTGATGATCCTGTGAAGTCACAAAAACAACAAAAAAAATTCAAAATCAGAATGAAAAATAGCATTAAAAACAACACACCCTGGAGGACAGGCTTACTGCATTTAAACGCCAGTAAGGATAGTAGAATGGGCGTTTAACGCCCAGCTTGGCAGCATTCTGGGCGTTAAACGCCAGAATGGGCAGCACTCTGGGCGTTTAACGCCAGAAATGGGCATCTGACTGGCATTTAACGCCAGAAATGGGCAGCAGAGTGGCGTTTAACACCATGAAAGGTAGTAGAGCTGGCGTTAAATGCCAAATTTGGCACAGAATGGGCGTTTGAATGCCATAATGGTGCAGGGACTCAAATTTCTTGACACCTCAGGATCTGTGGACCCCATAGGATCCCCACCTACCCCACCTCTTCTTCTCTCCTCTTCACACCTTTCCATAATACTCTTCCCCAAACACCCCTCACCTATCAAATCCTACCCTCTTTCCCATATTCTCTTCACCACTCACACACATCTATCATTAAACCCCACCTACCTCACTGGTGCACGAAATTGTGATCTCCAGGCTTGAACAAATCCTGGTAATGGCTCCAAAGCTTGGTGCTCTGATCTTAATTCATAATTGTCACAACTTCGATACAACTAACCAGCAAGTGCACTGGGTCGTCCAAATAATACCTTACGTGAGTAAGGGTCGAATCCCACGGAGATTGTTGGTATGAAGCAAGCTATGGTCACCTTGTAAATCTTAGTCAGGCAGATATAAAGTGATAATGGTGTTTTTGAATTTAATATAATAAAATAGGGATAGAGATACTTATGTAAATCATTGGTAGGAATTTCAGATAAGCGAATGGAGATGCCTTTCGTTCCTCTGAACCTCTGCTTTCCTGCTATCTTCATCCAATCAGTCTTACTCCTTTCCAT
>NC_029791.2:92459916-92460407 GCF_000816755.2 Arachis ipaensis
AAGGTCCAGGCATGGCCGAGATGGCCAGCCCCCTAAAACGTGATCAAAGGATCATAAGGTAATCCAAAGATGCCTAATACAATAGTAAGAGGTCCTATTTATAATAAACTAGCTACTAGGGTTTACATGAGTAAGTATTTGATGTATAAATCCACTTCCGGGGCCCACTTGGTGTGTGTTTGGGCTGAGCTTAAGTGTAGCATGTGCAGAGGCCATTTGTGGAGCTGAATGCCAGTATTTGTGCCAGTTTGGGCGTTCAACTCTGGTTTTGGATCCTTTTATGGCGCTGGACGCCAGATTTGGGCAGAAGGCTGGAGTTGAACGCCAGTTTACGTCGTCAATTCTTGGCCAAAGTATGGACTATTATATATTGCTGGAAAGCCCTGAATGTCTACTTTCCAACGCTATTGGAAGCGCGCCATTTCAAGTTCTGTAGCTCCAGAAAATCCACTTTGAGTGCAGGGAGGTCAGAATCCAACAGCATCAGCAGT
>NC_029791.2:92461485-92462763 GCF_000816755.2 Arachis ipaensis
CTCAGTCTCAAGTTTTCACTTGACACTTTCACGCCACAAGCACATGGTTAGGGATAGCTTGGTTTAGCCGCTTAGGCCAGGATTTTATTTCTTTAGGCCCTCCTATCCACTGATGCTCAAAGCCTTGGGATTCTTTTTATTTGCCCTTGCCTTTTGGTTTTAAGGGTTATTGGCTTTTTGCTCTTGCCTCTTGGTTTTAAGAGCTTTTGGCTTTTTCTGCTTGCTTTTTCTTTTTCTTTCTATATTTTTTTTCGCCTATTTTTTTTTTCTGCAAGCTTTGTTCTTTGCTACTTTTCTTGCTTCAAGAATCATTTTTATGATTTTTCAGATTATCAAATAACATGTCTCCTAGTCATCATTCTTTCAAGAGCCAACATATTTAACATTCTTAAACAACAACTTCAAAAGACATATGCACTGTTCAAGCATACATTCAGAAAATAAGAAGCATTGTCACCACATCAATATAATTAAGCTAAGTTCAAGGATAAATTCGAAACTCATGTACTTCTTGTTCTTTTGAATTAAAACATTTTTCATTTAAGAGAGGTGATGGATTCATAGGACATTTATAACTTTAAGACATAGTTACTAACTACTAATGATCATGTAATGAAGACACAAACACAGATAAGCACATAACACAGAAAATGAAAAACAGAAGAAATAAGAACAAGGAATGAATCCACCTTAGTAATGGTGGCGTTTCCTTCTTGAGGAACTAATGATGTCCTTGAGCTCTTCTCTGTCTCTTCCTTGTCTTTGTTGCTCCTCCCTCATTGCTTTTAGATCTTCTCTGATTTCATGAAGGATGATGGAGTGCTCTTGATGTTCCACCCTTAGTTGCTTCCAATAATTATGTGGAAGAAAATGTATCCCCTGAGGTATCTCAGGGATCTCTTAATTTGCAGTCAAATGTTCTACCACTGAGCTAGAGACCCTTGATGGAAGCTTTTGTCTTCCCTTTCCTCTTTCTAGAGGCTTCTCTGGACTTAGGTGCCATCAATGGTTATGGAAAAAAACAAAAAAGCTATGCTTTTACCACACCAAACTTAGAATGTTGCTCACCCTCGAGCAAAAGAAGAAAGAATAGAAGAAGAAGAGGATATGGAGGAGATGGATGGCTGTGTGTATTCGGCCATATGGGTGGGATTGGGTGGGGAAGAGATGTTGAATTTTGAAGGAAAGTGGGTGTTTGGATGTGAGTGGTAAAGAGTTAATAGGGAAGAGTGTTTATTGGGAATAGAGGATGATTGAGAAGAGAGAAGAGAGTGAGTG
>NC_029791.2:92463906-92481572 GCF_000816755.2 Arachis ipaensis
TTGAATAGAAAACAGTAGTACTTTGCATTAATCTTTGAGGAACAGCAGAGCTCCACACCTTAATCTATGGAGTGTAGAAACTCTACCGTTAAAAATACATAAGTGAAAGGTCCAGGCATGGCCGAGATGGCCAGCCCCCTAAAACGTGATAAAAGGATCATAAGGTAATCCAAAGATGCCTAATACAATAGTAAGAGGTCCTATTTATAATAAACTAGCTACTAGGGTTTACATGAGTAAGTATTTGATGTATAAATCCACTTCCGGGGCCCACTTGGTGTGTGTTTGGGCTGAGCTTAAGTGTAGCACGTGCAGAGGCCATTTGTGGAGCTGAATGCCAGTATTTGTGCCAGTTTGGGCGTTCAACTCTGGTTTTGGATCCTTTTCTGGCGCTGGACGCCAGATTTGGGCAGAAGGCTGGTGTTGAACGCCAGTTTACGTCGTCAATTCTTGGCCAAAGTATGGACTATTATATATTGCTGGAAAGCCCTGGATGTCGAATTTTCAACGCAATTGGAAGCGCGCCATTTCGAGTTCTATAGTTCCAGAAAATCCACTTTGAGTACAGGGAGGTCAGAATCCAACAGCATCAGTAGTCCTTTTTCAACCTCTGAATCTGATTTCTGCTCAAGTCCCTCAATTTCAGTCAGAAAATACCTGAAATCACAGAAAAACACACAAACTCATAGTAAAGTCTAGAAATATGAATTTAACATAAAAACTAATGAAAACATCCCTAAAAGTAACTAGATCCTACTAAAAACATACTAAAAACAATGTCAAAAAGCATATAAATTATCCGCTCATCACTCACCATTCAAATTCAAACCATTTCCCTCCCAAACCCACCCACACATGGCCAAATACCCTCTCTCCCTTACCCTATAAATACCCCTCCTTACCACCTTCATCTTCACACATCATACACAATACACCCCCTTGGCTGAACCTTCTCCTCACCTCCATCTCCTCTATTTCTTCTTCTTCTACTCCTTTCTTTCCTCTTTTTTGCCCGAGGATGAGCAACCATTCTAAGTTTGGTGTGAGAAAAGCTAAAGCTTTTTGTTTTCCATAACCACTAATGGCACCTAAGGCTGGAGAAACCTCTAGAAAGAGGAAAGGAAAGACAATTTCTTCCAGCTCCGAGTCATGGAAGATGGAGAGATTCATCTCAAAGGTCCATCAAGACCACTTTTATGAAGTTATGGCCAAGAAAAAGGTGATCCCCGAGGTCCCTTTCAAGCTCAAAAAGAGTGAATATCCGGAGATCCGACATGAGATTCGAAGAAGAGGTTGGGAAATTCTTACCAACCCCATTCAACAAGTCGGGATCTTAATGGTTCAAGAGTTCTATGCCAATGCATGGATCACTAAGAACCATGACCAAAGTGTGAACCTGAAACCAAAGAATTGGCTCACAATGGTTCAGGGAAAATACTTGGATTTTAGTCCAAAAAATGTGAGGTTAGCATTCAACTTGCCAATGATACAAGGAGATCCTCACCCTTTCACTAGAAGGGTCAACTTTGATCAAAGGTTGGACCAAGTCCTCATGGACATTTGTGTGGAAGGCACACAATGGAAGAGAGATTCAAGAGGCAAGCCGGTTCAACTAAGAAGGCTTGACCTCAAACCCGTGGCTAGGGGATGGTTGGAGTTCATCCAACTCTCTATCATTCCTACTAGCAACCGGTCTGAAGTTACAGTAAACCGGGCTATCATGATCCATAGTATCATGAATGGAGAGGAAGTAGAAGTTCATGAGATCATCTCCCTAAAACTCTACAAGGTGGCGGATAAGCCCTCTACTTTGGCAAGGTTAGCCTTCCTTCATCTCATTTGTCACCTATGCAATTCAGCCGGAGTTGTCATAGAGGAAGACATCCTCATTGAAGAGGATAAGCCCATCACTAAGAAAAGGATGGAGCAAACAAGAGAGCCCACTCATGGACCTCAACAAGAGCATGAGGAAATTCCTCATCATGAAATCCCTGAGATGCCTCAAGGGATGCATTTTCCTCCACAAAACTATTGGGAGCAAATCAACACCTCCCTAGGAGAATTGAGTTCCAACATTGGACAACTAAGGATGGAGCACCAAGAGCATTCCATCCTCCTCCATGAAATTAGAGAAGTCCAAAGAGCCATGAGGGAGGAGCAACAAAGGCAAGGAAGAGACATAGAGGAGCTCAAGCACTCCATAAAATCTTCAAGAGGAAGAACTAGCCGCCATCACTAAGGTGGACCCGTTTTTTAATTTCCTTGTTCTTATTTTTGCTGTTTTTTCTATTTTTCGAAAATTATGCTTGATGTTTTATCCACATTTGTGTCTTTATGATCATTAGTGTCTAGTGTCTATGTCTTAAAGTTATGAATGTCCTATGAATCCTTCACCCTTCTTAAAATGAAAAATGTTTTTAATTACAAAGGAACAAGAAGTACATGATTTCGAATTATATCTTAAAATTAGTTTAATTATTTTGATGTGGTGGCAATACTTTTTGTTTTCTAAATGAATGCTTGAACAGTGCATATTTTTGAATTTGTTGTTTATGAATGTTAAAATTATTAGCTCTTGAAAGAATAATGAGAAAAGAGAAATGTTATTGATAATCTGAAAAATTATAAAATTGATTCTTGAAGCAAGAAAAAGAAGTGAATAATTAAAAGCTTGCAAAAAAAAAGAGAAAAAAATGCGAAAAAAAATAAAGAAAAAAAAAGAGAAAGAAAAAGAAAAAGCAAGCAGAAAAAGCCAATAACCCTTTAAACCAAAAGGCAAGGGTAAAAAGGATCCAAGGCTTTGAGCATTAATGGATAGGAGGGTCCACAGGAATAAAATCCTGGCCTAAGCGGCTAAATCAAGCTGTCCCTAACCATGTGCTTGTGGCGTGAAGGTGTTGATGCACGGAAACTTGTCTCTCAACAATTTTCCCTCGGCAAGTATACCGAATTGTCGTAAAGTAAAAACTCACAATAGAGTGAGGTCGAATCCCACAGGGATTGATTGGTCAAGCAACTTTAATTGGAGGAATGTTCTAGTTGAGCTAAGCAGAATTTGATTGGAGAATTGTAGGAAATTAAATGGCGGAAAGTAAATGGCAGGAAATGTAATTACTGGAAATAAAGGACTGAATGTAAATGACGAAAAGTAAATTGCATTATCTTAAATGGGGAATGGGGAAGATGAACATAAAAGTAAATGGCAGAAAGTAAAGAGAATGGGTAAGATCAGAAATGGGGCGTTCATTGGGCTCAGGAGATGTTGTATTCTCCGGATCAAGTTCATTTTCATCTCTTCCTCAATCAATGCATTCATTGATCTCCTTGGAAATCTTAAGTGATTGAATTCCAATTCCTTGGTAATTCAATCTCTCAAATCTTGATCAATAGCCAATTCCTTGGTCTAATTGCTCATGAGAAGAGATGAAATGTGGTAACTGATTATACCACATGTATTCCCAAATCAAAATGTTGGTAGGATTATATGTCACTATATCCATCCAAACCCCAATTTGGTCCAACATGAGAAAGCATTTCTAGCATGATCTCTTCATTCCTCTTCCAAGGTTCCGAAGAGATCCAAGTATGAATAGCTTCTTTTCCAAGACAACTACCCAATTGGATGAAGATTGAAAGCTTTCTAGTAAAATCAAGAGAAAAGAAAGAAGAAGAATAATGGAAACTATTATTGATCCATCAAATTACAACAGAGCTCCCTAACCCAATGAAAGGGGTTTAGTTGTTCATAGCTCTGGGAATGGAAAGCAAAGATGGAAAATACATTTTCAAAGTAAAACTAAAAGTTGCAGAGAAAGTAAAATTACACAGAGAGTAGTTCTTTGATAAACCCATATTTTATGATATATTTTGTGCTTAATTTAAGTGATTTATTCAATCATTCACTCACTTATTCATGTTAATTGCATGGTTTTACTTTCCCTTCCTTATTATGTGATGTATGTGAAAAACATGTTTCTTATGCTTTAAAAATAATTATTTTAATTACCCTTTATTTCCATTCGATGCCGTGATTCGTGTGTTGAGTAGTTTCAGATCTTCTAAGGCAGGAATGACTTAAAGGATGGAAAGAAAACATACAAAAATGGAAGGAAAGCACAAAACAGAGTTTTTGGAGAAACTGGCAGTGATGCGATCGCATGGACGACGCGGCCGCATGCCAGCGCGAAATAGCAGTGACGCGACCGCATGATTGACGCGATCGCGCGCCTTAAGCGAAACGCATATGACGTGGATGCATGGCCGAAGCGACCGTGTGATAAAGAAAACTCCAGATGACGCGACTGCATGACGCATGCGGACGCATGACAGAGGCCACGCACCAGAAATTACAGAAAATGCTCCTAGCGATTTCTGAAGCCCTTTTTGGCCCAGATCCAAGTCCAGAAAGCACAGATCAGAGGTTATGAAGTGGGGAAATGCATCCATTCAAAAGGAGAGTCTCCAATTATTCACTTTTCATGATTTAGATGTAGTTTTGAGGGAGAGGTTCTCTCCTCTCTCTTTTAGGATTTAGAATTAGGATTTCTTTTGCTTTCAGGATTATCTCTTTTTATTAGGTTCAATATTCCCTTTTAATTAATTATTTTCTCAATTTAATTTATGAATTCTTCTCTGTTACAGATAATTCCTTTGATTAATGTTATTTGAGGTATTTCAGTTTATGATTGCTTTCTTTTATTTACATTATTGTTATTTCCAATATGAAGACATTTTTATTCCAGCAGATTTACTTTTTCCCTTTTTGGTCTTGGTTAAGAAATTAGTAACTCAGGAGTTATCAAACTCAACATGATTGATAATTGTTATCTTGCTAATTGAATTGAACTTCAATAATCCCAATCTTTCCTTAGGGATTAACTAGGATTAGATCAAACTAATTAGTCACTTGACCTTTCTTTGCTTTAAGTAAAGGCTAACTAAGTGGAATTAAGATTCAATCTTTATCATCATTGATAAGGATAACTAGGATAGGACTTCCAATTTCTCATACCTTGCCAAAAGTTTATTTTACAGTTATTTATTTATTTTACCTACCATTTAAATTACTTGTTCCTCATCTTCAAAACCCCAATTTACAATCCTCATAACCAATAATAAGAACATACTTCCCTGCAGTTCCTTGAGAAGACGACCTGAGGTTTAAATACTTCGGTTATCAATTTTTAAGGGGTTTGTTACTTATGACAACCAAAACGTTTGTAAGAAAGGTTGATTGCTTGGTTTAGTAACTATACTTGCAATGAGAGTTTACTATAACTTCTAAACCATCAATCTCCAGTTCTTCAAAATGGCGCCGTTGCCGGGGAGCTGCAATCGTGTGCCTTATTATTGGTTATTGTAAATATTTTTCTTTTACTTGTTTATTTGTCTTTAATTTCTCCTTTTATTTCCATTAGCTACTAAGAATTCTCACCCCTCTCGCTTTGAGTTTGGTTATAATATTGTTGAAAGGAGTGAAAGTTATAACAGGAACATGCATCAAGGTCAGAGCAATCAACGATGGATGGAGCTAATAGGATCTGATCAACCCTTTAGGCAACAACACCCTCCAAGATATCATGGGCAAAGACCATTCTACAATGCATACCAAGCCAATAGACATGGTGGACAACCTTGTAGTTACCAACAAGCCCCACACTGTGCTTATAGGCCATCCTCTCAACGTAACTTCGAACCACCACACTCACAAGCTCCTTTTCACCATTCACCACCATATGATCCTCACTTACCCCAATTCCAATCTAATTACTCCCAAACACCACCACTTCCCCACATACCACGTCCAAATCCATCACCCCAAGAATCAGAGGTTTGCCTCAAGGAAACAGTAGATCAACTTCAAACAACCCTTCATCAACTGGAGCAAGCAGTAAGTCAATTATCTTCTAGACGTTCGAACATTCAAGGACCTCCCACAGCCCCATGTGGACAATCTAATGAAGAGCGTAGTATGAAGGAGATACTAGAAACTCCAGTGGACAGAACAGGGCATGACTTCGTACTGGAACAAGTAGAGGAAGCTGTCATTGTAAAAGAAGAAGAGTTGGTTGAAGACTTAGGGGAAGCTGAACTTCCATGGGAATCCAGAATTGTGGAAAATTCTGTCAAGGACGTTACAATTGATGCTAAGGAGGATAGTGCACAACTCCCAAAGCAAGTCTTTTATGAAGAACTAGATGGAATAATCCAAGAAGCAAGTTTCCTTGATGATGATAATCTCAAGTCAAGTTCTCCTAGTAGTGAACTTGCATCCGCAAGTGAATTCTCTGAGATCGAAGAATCTTCCCCAAGTGAATACGAAGATGATGTGGAGGTAGATATCTCTCAACCTCCCGTTTTTGACTTAAGCGACGAGGAAGACATAGAAGGCTTTGATCAGGACATGGATGCATTTGAAGAAGTCTGCAAGGAAGTAGAGGAATTCACAGACGATCACAAGGGAGTAGGGCTTACAGAACCACTGGAAACACCTATCCCAAGGCCATTACCACCTAATACAAGCTTCAAGTGGGTACAATCTTTAACCTTTATCTTTACTTTTCCACTTGAATATGGTTTACTTGAAACAGATGGCCAGCTTAGAGCTCTCTGCGGCTTTAAAAGTAAGAGGGAAATGGCTCGTACTCAGAGCTGGTGCACAAGGTTCAATAAGGTTCCACGCTTTAACTCGAAGTGCACGGATTGGCATCATGTTCAACCGAATGGATCTCGGAAAACGTTTGGTCATCTTGGTGAGAATCTACTTTCTAAACCGCACGGATGGAAAAATATAGATCAAGATGGAGGCGGATTTAAAAGTAAAGTTTGGGATCCTGGAATCTATTCTGACATTCGTCACCCCGGGAGCCTGAGAATCTGTTTGAAGCTGCTCAGAAGCTTTACATGCCTAGTTTGGGACCCCGGAGGCTATTGGCATTCCAAGCATTGTTGGAAATTTCTGGATGAATTTAAACATAAGCCGCCATAACAGGAAGCTCATCCAATGTCCAACTTAAGGACTTTAACTAAAAGTGCTAGGTGGGAGACAACCCACCATGGTATGGTCGTTTCTTTTTCAGTTTTATTTCGTGTTATTTATTTTTATTTCCTTTTCAATTAAACCTGAATATTATTCACTCGCATTGCATACTGCATAATTGCATACCTGCATAAAAAAAAAAAAGAAGAAAGGGCGCGCGACGCGACCGCATCACTCATGCGATCGCGTCGGTTGTGAAAAACACTTTCCACGCGCCCGCGTCATTCACGCGGCCGTGTGATCTGAAAATCGGTGTAAGGATCCAACGCATAGAAAGTTGGGCTGGAATCATGCGGCTATTATGCGTTTCGCACAAAACGACCCACGCGGTCGCGTCCCTGACGCGATCGCATCCCTGACGCGATCGCGTCACATGCACAACACCCATCCCATGCGAAAGTGTGAATGACGCGATCGCGTCGCGTGAATTGCACAACACCCCAAAGGAGACAGAGAGTTGCGCTGAAACGACGCTGGAATTGTGCGTTTAGCACAATTTCCAGCGACGCAGTCGCATGCCTCACGCGACCGCGTCATTCATCCTTTTACCCATTCCATGCGATCGCACCACCTATGCGATCGCGTCAACCCCCATTTCACCCCAGCCACGCGACCGCGTGCCCCACGCGATCGCGTGGATTCGAATTCGATAACACCCAGCCACGCAAAACCCTACCCACTTGCAGAGAAAGTGTGAAGTAGGTATGGACTTTAGCTAGGACTTTAGTGGCGTTAACGTTAAGTGAAAATGTGGGTTCGAGAACGTTAGTGACAATCACCTTTTTCACTAACGTTCCTAGCCCAAGACGGTTCACGTTAACTTCAACGTTATTGGTGTTTACCTTTGCCAATAACGTTGCTCTTAGCCCCCCTTTCTCACGTTAGAGTCCACGTTAGTATAACTAACGTGGCTCTTAACGTGGGCATGCCTTAGCCTCGAGAGCGTTAGTGACACTTACCTTTGTCACTAACGTTGGCATTGTCTTCCCTTTCCACGTTAGAGTTCACGTTAACTGATTTAATGTGACTCTTAACGTGGCTAATTGGGCTTAGTCCAACGTTAGTGACAAAGGTGAGTGTCACTAACGTTGGCATTGTCTTCCCTTTCCACGTTAGAGTTCACGTTAACTGATTTAATGTGACTCTTAACGTGGCCAATTGCCAATTTGGAGCGTTAATGATATTCACTTTTACCACTAACGCTGGAGCTCCCTTTCTCTCCACGTTAACTACCACATTAATGTAGTTAACGTGGCAATTAACGTGGGCCATGATGGTTTCGAAGGCGTTATTGGCAATCGCTTTTCTCATTAACGTTACAAGTTTATTCCCATTCCACGTTAGTGGTCACGTTAATTAGATTAACGTGGCTGCTAATGTGGCTCTTCCTTGCTTCCTTTCTCCTGAAACCAAGCAAATAAAGTGCATCAAAGCTCTAATCCAAGTTATGAGACATGCATTATCCAATTTGTCATTTAATTCATGCATAATTCTCATAAAATCACATGAAATTCACAATGTTTGCTTGAATCAAGATGTAAGTAATTATCTACCCAAAACTTGCTTATTAACTAAGAAAATGCATGAAACTACCCTAAAACAGTAAAGAAAAGGTCAGTGAAACTGGCCAAAATGTCCTGGCATCACAACACCAAACTTAAAGCTTGCTTGTCCCTAAGTAAGTACTGAAACATGAGAATGATGAATGAAATGACAAGAGAAATGAGTCATTATTGTGGAAGTCATGTCCTCGGTTTTATGGGGTTTCATGCATAGCAACTTAGGTTCATTCCTTCATTGGCTTTCAGACCTTTACCATGCCTTGGAATACTCAATTGATTGCACCCTATGATACTTTTATTCATTGATCCCTTTGTCTTGTCAGGGTTTGATTATGTTCTTTAGACTAGGTGCTCTGTAAGGGGCGACTCTTTAAGATAAGCTTTTAGCCAGCACTCCCGAACCAGTTGGTTCAAGGTGCTAGGTGTTAAGACACCCCTAAGGACTTACTCCCTCAAGTCTCTTTCCCCCATACATTCACACCACAGGCACATGGTTTGTTATTTTTCTTCTTGAGACCTTGGTGTCCAGCACCTCTTTGGGTTACTAAGTGCTCTGTAGCAAGGGTTACTCTTGATAGTGGACTTTCAGCTGATAATCCCAGGTTAGTTAACCCAAGTTACCAAGTGATAAGGCACCCGTGAGAGCTTATTCATCCAAGTATATCCTTTGCACAAGAGCACCACAGACACATGCCTTAAGATTCAACCCTTGGTGCCTAGCCTTAGTTCTTACTCTTTTTCTTTATTTCTCAACTTTCATTTTCTTTCCCCTTTTCTTATTAGGATCTTGTTATTTAGCTAGTCTCATGGGGTGTGTTTCAAGCATATGATTCAGGACAGATAGTTACCTTCCTACCTTGTTGGTGAACCAACTTAGCTAAGTAATTACTACACCACAAGCTTAAGAACTTACTCCACAATATGAACCTCACTTTGGTCTTTCATAACATCTCTTTTTATTTGACTTAAAGGACAAGCATACAAGTAAGCAAGGTGAAAATGCAATAGTGACATTAGACTAGCAAGCATAGACCTAAGCAATGAAAACTTAAAGGCAGAATTTAAAATCCTAAACTACCATGGAAACATGTTCTATTTCATACATGATTTTCCTTATTTAAAACTTGAAAAAGATGGAACAAAGAGGGAACTCCACAACCTTTTACTCACGGGGGTGCCCATGCTCTCCCTCTTGTTTATCCTCTTCGTGTCTTTCTTGAGTGCTTGAACCCCCATTTCCCTTGCTTTTTCCAATCAACTTTTTCCAGAAGCCAGTATCTTCCATCTTCTTTTTCAATGTTTCCTTCTGCTGTTTCACCTTCCTTTCTTCTTGTTCTGTTAGATCTTTTTAGACTGTATCATACCTAGGGATTGCAAAGTGCAAATTATGCATATGCCCAGACATATAGTTCAACTTGGCTTGAGTGTTTATGTTGAACTCTTCCCTATGTAGTTGTCGTCCTTCATTGAGCATGCTGAACTCATTGAATGCTTTTGTTTGAGCTAGCTGACGTTTGTTGAGTTCTTGAAGGCGTTTATCTTGACGCTTGACAAACCCCAATTTGACGGTTTGTTTTGCCTTGAATTTAGAACATTTTGATAACCTTTGTCACATTTAGCCTAAGAATTAGCATGGTTTTATTCATCCACTTGACTTTCCCTTAATTAGTAAGGGTTAACTAAGTGGTAGCAATGAACAACTCTCATCACAATTGAAAAGGATAACTAGGATAGAATTTCTAGTTCTCACACCTTACCAAGAGCCTTTTATAGTTGTTAGTTTATTTTCATTGCCATTTACTTTTCATGCTTCTTATCCAAAACCCCAAAATAACTCATAACCAAGAACGAGACACTTCATTGTACGTCCTAGGGAGAACGACCCGAGGTTTAAATACTTCGGTTTATAAATTTTAGGGGTTTGTACTTGTGACAAACAACTTTTTGTATGAAAGGATTAGTGATTGGTTTAGAAACTATACTTGCAACGAGATTTCATTTGTGAAATTCTAAACCGTCAAAAATCCAATCGTCAAAATGGCGCCGTTGCCGGGGATGAGCAATGGTGTTATGTTATTGGTTATTGTACATATGTGAAAAGTGTAAATAGTTTGTCTTTTGCTTGTTTACTAGATTTTGTTAGTTTTATTTAGTTTTTTCCATAATGAATTCTCACTTTGGCTTTGAGTTTGGTTCTAAGTGTGTTGTAGGAAATGTGGACTTAGAGTTACGCCATTTCTGGGCTGGCTCTAGGCCCCAGACCCAACCCCATCTGCGCGAGCGCGCGCGTCGCGCCTGCGCGCCATTTCACGACTTCGTCAATGCACGCGGACGCGCACCTGCCGCGCGCGCGTCCTTGCGCGATGCCACCAAACTAGGCCATGGACCAGAGAGTTGGGCGTGCCTCAAGGATTTTTGACGGTTTAGAATTTCACAAATGAAATCTCGTTGCAAGTATAGTTTCTAAACCAATCACTAATCCTCTCATACAAAAAGTTGTTTGTCACAAGTACAAACCCCTAAAATTTATAAACCGAAGTATTTAAACCTCGGGTCGTTCTCCCTAGGACGTACAATGAAGTGAGCATGTAATTGAACTTTTGAACCCTCACCGGATGTGTATCCGCTCTATTCACTCAAGTGTTTAAGGGTTAATCCACTCAATTCTCTTCTAATCATGTTTTCCAAGATTTGATTTTCTTCTAACAATCAACATTTATTCAATGCGTGCGTACATTCATCATGAGGTCTTTCATTTAGGTTGTAATGGGGTTAGGGCCAAGGTAGGGTCATTTATGGTCAAGTGGACTAGGATTTAAATCTTTGATTAGCATAGACTTTCCCACCTAACCTATTTAATGACCTATACAAATGCAAGCTATTCTAACTACCCATTCTTCACTTTTTCTTACATACTCATGCATTCGTATTTGATTCACAACACCTATGCATTGATTCCTTTTTATTGACTTCACTTTGGGGCATTTTGTCCCTTTTTTTTTTCTCTTTTTTTTTTCTTTTATTTTATTTTTCTTTTCATCATTTCATATATTTTTTTTTTCAAACTAAATACAAGAACATCAATGCATAAGGTCTCTACATTTGATTAATACATGAATATGTGCCCAATTCCTAAACAGAAAAGTGTATTGTTCCCTTTACCCTATCCCACGTTCCCAAGCCTCACCAACTTTGAATAATACACACTCTCACTAGCCTAGGCTATTCAAAGATCCAAACAAGGACTTCTCATTGGTTTTCCGCCTTGGTCTTGTAATGAGCTAAAATAAGAATGAGTTGGTTAAGCATAGGCTCAAAATTGGCTAACAATGGAGAGTAAAAGGTTGGCTATTTGGGTAAGTGGCAAATGAGATAATGGCCTCAATCATATAAATGCACAAACACAAGAAATAAGTGGACATATAGAATCAAGCAAATTAAGGATCACAATCATGGAAAGAGAACAATTTCACACAAGAATGGAAAATGAATGGTTATAAAATGTAACCACATCAATAGGCTCAAGTCTCACAAGCTTGTGTTCTCAGTTCAATACATGCTTCACAAGGTATGAATTTCAAGCAAGTTTCAAAAATTTTCTTTCAATCAATTGGGTTAATGCCCTATATTTAAACTTTCTTGAAAAACCTCAATGTTTGACTAAGCATTGTTGTGATTGAAAAATTCAAAAAATTTTCCTTAGTTCACCCTTTTCTTTTTTTCACTCAAAACCAATTTCTTATGCAAAAAGGGTGACTAAGTTTTACTTAAAAACATGATTTCTAATCACAGCCACAAACTAAAAGGAGAATATACAAAAGGAGATATGCAAAAATGTATAAGGGAAAATCAAACTAAAATATGGAATCTATCATCCAAAATATCTAAAAGTATCCAAAAGCATCAAAATATCTAAAATCCAAAATAAGCAATAAAAGTATCCAAAGAAAACTAGAAATGCATCAAAATATATACAAAAAAATGTGCAAAATGAGATAACTAGGCCGAAAAAGAGTTCACCGGTTCCCAAATAATGCTACCGGTGCCCTCCCCACACTTAAAATCAAGCATCGTCCTCGATGCTAAACCGGAGGATCAGTGGGAGGTGCAACGATAGGCTCTGGCTTTGTCTGTGGCTATGGGACCGGCTGAGGAACAGGCTGAGGAACAGGCTCCTCCTGAGTCTGAGGTGGTGCCTCCATATATGCCGGCTCTGTAGTGTCCGGGGCATCCTGCTGAGCTGGTGCCTCCGCGTCCTCCTCCTGATGATCCTGCTCATCGGAGGCCGGAGAATCGGGAAGCGGAGGTAGCTCAGCGCCCAGAGAGATAAGGGCCTGGTCCATCCGATCCAAATGGCGTCTGACATGGCGTCGCTCTCGCTCTAGGAACCGGAAGAGACGCTGGACCAGGAGATAAGTAGGCTCAGGTGCTGCCGGAGGGTCTGTAGATGGTGGAGGAGTTACGGCTGTAGAAGATGATGGGCCAGCTGCAGGGGCTGGTGGTGAAGGTATCCCTATGACAGCCCTAGCCCGAGAGCGGCGGCTAGCAGGTGGCCGCTCGTGCACCCAAACACCCCAGGGGATAGTAATCTCCCTGTCGTCGGCATCAGCTGGTGGTGGTCGCACATCATCATCTGACCATGGGACATCAGCTAAGGCCGCCATACTCGTGACTAATGTAGGAAATGGAAGCAGGCCACGAATATGCGCCCGCCACATGCACTGCCGGATAAGTCTAGGGAAGGAGACATCCTTCCCCTCCATAACACACCCTATCAGCAAAAGCATCTCCATGAGGACCTCAGAAAAATGGGTGGTAGGCAGGACGTAGTGGGCGAAGATCATCTGCCAAGTCGTGGCCTCCCTGGTCAAAGGAGTGAATAACATCCCCTTCGGCTTGGTGTTGCCCGCATCCATAACCCATGAAGCCTCCGGTATCCCAATCACGCGCCGAAGCGCCTCATAATCAAATGTCATGGTATGGATGGCTATCTCAGCCTGATGGTGGGCACACTGGTCAAGCGGAATGTGACGGCAATGTAATGCCTCCCCAATGGCGGCCTCGGTGAGCAGAATCTCTCTACCCCTCACCTGAACTGAATCCAAGGTCGGACGGAAGAAGTTGCAGTAGAATTCCTTCACCCAAGAGATATTGATGTTACCCAAGTCCCGGTCAACAAAATCAATACCTAACTCAAGGATCCGGCCATTAATGCGCCGTCTCACATCATTAGGGAGGAGCAACTTCTTCTCAATATTCAGCTTCGTGGTCCGATATCTAGAGAACCAAAGCTCACAGTAGAGATTGGGGAATTTGCCCGGGTTGGTAGAAGGTAACAGCTGATTCTCCTTATCCTCGTCCTGTAATGGATTCCTAGCATAGTTCTTGTAGATGGAAGGAGTGGAGGGGGTAGAGTGTTTTCTCTTTTTGGAGGTGGTGGCTACGGCTTTGCCTTTATCCGACATCCTGAAAAGAATATGATAGAATATATGAAACATTTAGCATGTAACAAAGAAGACATGTTCAGGATATCATTATCAAAGAGCAATCATGATGTTGCACTGAATATGTAAAATTGAACAAGTAAGCATAAGTGACCGAACCAAAACCATAAGGTAACACCTCATACGCAAAAGGCACTAATATCATCATAGTCATGAAAGAATTGTTAAAGAGGGTTAAAAGTGAGGGTAAGTAAAATGGTGAAAGAAATTAGTGAGTTAGGAAAAGTGGATTAGTGATATGATGATATATAGGCTCAATTGAACTAGAGATTATGGTTCATGTTCACAATGATTGTGCAAATCCGGGAAGTCAAAAGGAAACGGAAAGTCGCCCAAAACTGAAATAAAGATCAAAATGAAACTAATTCCTTGAAAAGAACTAACATAATTGAATCAAAGAAAAAGGGAAAATAGAAACAGAGATGGCAGAAATGGAGCAGGAACCTGGGAGCCGGGAAGAACTGAAAACGGAAGAGGGGGAAATGACGATAGGGCAGCAGAAACAGATCAGTACCGCCGTGAGCGGTGGCGTGGTGGTTTGAGCAGCGGAAGGGTGGAGGGACGGCGGTGGTGACGGGGTGAGTCGGTTAGAGGAGTAGAAGAGAAGGGGAGAGAGAGGGAGGAAGGTGGTGATGGTGGAGGGAGGGCGGTGAAGACGGCGCGGCGTCGAGGATGGTGGCGCGGTACCGAGAGGAGGAAGAGAGGGTGAGAGAGAGAGAGAATGGGTGGCGGTGAGAGGGGAGGGGAAAGCGAGCAGTGATGGCGGCGGCGGGGGTGACGGAGTGCTCGCCGGAGCTTGGTCGGGAGGGGAGGAAGGTGAGGGATGGGAGAAGAAGAAGATGGAGGTTGAGAGGGGTGGTTTTGCGCGACTGCGCAGTGGCTTCGTGAGCTAGGGTTATCCCTGTTTTTGAATTCGCGCGCGCGCGCACCCTGCGCGTCCGCGCCCTTGGATAGAATGTGGACCCTACGCGTGCGCGTACAATGCGCTTAAGCGTGGATGAGCAAAATAGGGAGGGACGCGTGCGCGTACCGTCCGCGCACGCGTGCATGGAGTTGGGCCAGGGGCTTAGAGTTGGCCCAACTCAGGCCTAACTCTCTGGAGACTGGCCTGGGAGTCGCGCTACTAGACCTGCGCGCACGCGGCAAGTGCGCGTCCGCGTGCATTGAGGGGAATGGAGAACTGCGCGTGAGCGTACAGTGCGCGCACGCGTACCTGAGATTGGGCCTTAGGCTTAGAATGGGCTTGAGGCACGCCCAACTCTCTGGTCCATGGCCTAGTTTGGTGGCATCGCGCAAGGACGCGCGCGCGGCAGGTGCGCGTCCGCGTGCATTGACGAAGTCGTGAAATGGCGCGCAGGCGCGACGCGCGCGCTCGCGCAGATGGGGTTGGGCCTGGGGCCTAGAGCCAGCCCAGAAATGGCGTAACTCTCTGGAATTTGGCCCAAGCAGTTGCAGCAGCAGATCGGCGCGGGCGCGGCAGATGCGCGTCCGCGCGAACTTTCAGGATCTAATAGTTGGCGCGCCCGCATGTAGTGCGCGTCTGCGCCCCCTCCTTTTTTTTTTTTTTCTGGGTGTTCCCCTTAGTGTTCACAACTCTTATTCACTCAATCATCATAGAATTCACAAAGAAATGCAAGTTTTGGTATTATTCATCTACTACTAAACACAACATGCATGTGACTAAGCTAACAATTAAATTGTACAAACAAATTTGTATGAAGCATCTACCTACAATGGTAACTCAAATCACTTATTAGGCAAATTTAAAAAGGGAATGAAAAGAGTTTACCATGGTGGGGTGTCTCCCACCTAACACTTTTAGTTTAAGTCCTTAAGTTGGACATTTGAGATGCTTATTGTCATGGTGGCTTATGTTTGTACTCATCCTTGAATCTCCAAGGATCCTTGCTTCTCAATTGGTTGACAGAATTTCCAACCATATTCATCAAACTTGGGCAAAGTTCTACCCAAGATATGAGTCCCCATAGTTGGTCTTCATTTAGCGAACCGGGATCCCATATCTTGTCTTCACACCCATCCGTTAGTTGAGTTTCATGGTTTTGTCGGATGAGCGGTTGACATAGAGGGGATTGACTCATAGAATTCTCTTTACTCCACCAATGCTTCCTCCTAGATCCATATAAAGTAATTCTTGTCCCACCATCATCCTTATACCTTGAAGCTTTGACCTCAATGAGCCTAATTCCTAACTTGCAACCACTACACAACTCATTCTTACTTTTAATTCCACAAAGAGCTCTAAGTTGTCCATCCGTTTCAATCAAACCATATTCAAGCGAGAAGATGAAGCTTATGGATAAGAATGTTACCCACTTGAAAGTTGTGTTGGATGGTAATTTGGGGAGAGAGGCTTCCCCACACTTAGACAATGCAAGGTCTACTTCCTTGTGCTCTTCCTTGTGTATTTCCACCTCTTGACGAATTTCTTCACTTTCAACCTCATCCTCTTTGTTACGTGGCTTGGTGTTATCTTCAAGAACTTCATCTTGTTTAATGAGAGGCGATTCAATTTTGGATAGAAATTCATTGATGAACGAGGTCATCTCTTGATCAACCTCTTCATATTCTTCAATTTCAATATACACCATGCCAACGTTTTCCTCTTGGTAGCTCTCTTTCTCATTGCTCACCAAGGGTATGGGAGATTGTGCACACTCTTTTATACTTTCAACTCCACGTCCAATGGGAGAGGATTCCATTGTAGAGAGAAATTCATCCATGATTGAATCCATCTCTTGATAGGCCTCTTCCAAGTCTCCAACGATGATATGCCTTGGAGATTGCGCACCTTCTTCAACATCAATATCAAGCTTCTTGGAAGAGTGCTCCATGATGCTACATTCCCTTGAACTTTCAACATCTCCTAAATCTTCGACCACCTCTTCCTTTTCTTCAATGATCATAGGCTCCTCCAATCGTTCCAACACAAAATTGCCTCCCTTATTTTCCACCGGGTTTTCCAATCTCTCCTTCATGCTATGATCTTCAATGGATTCTTCACATGTGGCCACAGAAGCACCTTGAGTGTTCAAACATTTGTAGGCTAAAGTATGCACTACCTTGGTCAAGTTAGTCACAAACTCTAAGGTGTCCCTTTGCATATCCGCTTGTCCTTGAAGTAGCAAGGTAAGAGAATCATCTATTGGGGCTTGGGGTGGATAGGAAGGTTCATTATTTTGGAGAGAGGGTTCATGGTAGGAAGGTGGTTCTTCTTGGTAAGGGTATTGATGAGCGGAGTTTTGAGGTGGTTCTTGGGAGTAATCTTGATATGGTTGTGGTGATTCTAGAGGTTCTTGCTCATAATGGCCATAAAAATATGGTATCTGAAATTGAGGGACTTGAGCAGAAATCAGATTCAGAGGTTGAAAAAGGACTGCTGATGCTGTTGGATTCTGACCTCCCTTTACTCAAAGTGGATTTTCTGGAGCTACAGAACTCGAAATGGTGCGCTTCCAATTGCGTTGGAAAGTAGACATCCAGGGCGTTCCAGAAATATATAATAGTCCATACTTTGGCCAAGAATTGACGACGTAAAATTGC
>NC_029791.2:92481643-92484799 GCF_000816755.2 Arachis ipaensis
TCAGATTCAGAGGTTGAAAAAGGACTGCTGATGCTGTTGGATTCTGACCTCCCTGCACTCAAAGTGGATATTCTGGAGCTAAAGAACTCGAAATGGTGCGCTTCCAATTGCGTTGGAAAGTAGACATCCAGGGCTTTCCAGCAATATATAATAGTCCATACTTTGGCCAAGAATTGACGACGTAAACTGGCGTTCAACGCCAGCCTTCTGCCCAAATCTGGCGTCCAGCGCCAGAACCTGTGGGATCGACCCTTACTCACGTAAGGTTTATTACTTGGACGACCCAGTACACTTGCTGGTTAGTTGAACGGAGTTGTGTCCACACATAGTAAAGAGCCATAATAATGATTCCATACAATAACAAAGAGTACTACATTAATGTGATCACAATTTCGTGCACCAGGTATGGGGATGGTAAGTATTGAGATGGTTCATGGTAGTAATCTTGATAGGGTTGTGGTGGTTCTAAGGTTTCTTGCTCATAATGGTCATGAGAATATGGCATGGGTGATTGGTCATATGGTGGATATGGATCATAGGGTGGTGCTTGGTGATGAAAGGCTTGTGAGAATGGTTGAGGTTCATGTTGAGGGTGAGATTCATAGGCATATGATGGTGGTTGTTGAGTGTCACAAAAAGAATCATCATAGCCGCTAAGGTGGCATGCATTAGGATGGAAATTATACCTATAAGTATCCGGAGGTTGTTGCCAATAGGAGTGATCAATTCCTTGAGGCTCTTCCCATCTTTGTTGGTTCCATCCATGGTACATGTTGCCATTAAAGTCCACATTTCCTACAACACACTTAGAAGTTCCTGCTCCATTTCTGCCATCTCTGTTTCTATTTTCCCTTTTTCTTTGATTCAATTATGTTAGTTCCTAGAGTTGCCTGTTAATTAGCTAAATTCCAATTTTGCATGTTAGGTTTAGTTAGAAATAATTGCGGTTAGGTAGCTAGGGCTGGATAGAGGATTCTAGGCCTGATAAGTGCTCCGTATCTGCTTACTTGCTGTTTATCTGTTTGAATGTTGTATGCTGGTTTTGGCTTGCTTTTTATGCACTTCTTGTTGCCTGATTGCTATACCACTGTTGCTGTGCTTCATTGATGCTGCCTTCTTACTGTTTGTGCTATTCTGTTATCCGGGACCGTCCAATTCTAAGCCGGAATGCTGCCCGATTTTTCAAGGAATTAGTTTCATTTTGATCTTTATTTCAGTTTTGGGCGACTTTCCGTTTCCTTTTGACCTCCCGAATTTGCACAATCATTGTGAACATGAACCACAATCTCTAGTTCAATTGAGCCTATATATCATCATATCACTAATCCACTTTTCCTAACTCACTAATTTCTTTCACCATTTTACTTACCCTCACTTTTAACCCTCTTTAACAATTCTTTCATGACTATGATGATATTAGTGCCTTTTGCGTATGAGGTGTTACCTTATGGTTTTGGTCCGGTCACTTATGCTTACTTGTTCAATTTTACAAGCCAGAGCCTATCGTTGCACCTCCCACTGATCCTCCGGTTTAACATCGAGGACGATGCTTGATTTTAAGTGTGGGGAGGGCACCGGTAGCATTATTTGGGAACCGGTGAACTCTTTTTCGGCCTAGTTATCTCATTTTGCACATTTTTGTATATATTTTGATGCATTTCTAGTTTTCTTTGGATACTTTTATTGCTTATTTTGGATTTTAGATATTTTGATGCTTCTGGATATTTTTAGATATTTTGGATGATAGATTCCATATTTTAGTTTGATTTTCCCTTATACATTTTTGCATATCTCCTTTTGTATATTCTCCTTTTAGTTTGTGGTTGTGATTAGAAATCATGTTTTTAAGTAAAACTTAGTCACCCTTTTTGCATAAGAAATTGGTTTCGAGTGAAAAAAAGAAAAGGGTGAACTAAGGAAAATTTTTGAATTTTTCAATCACAACAATGATTAGTCAAACATTGAGGTTTTTCAAGAAAGTTTAAATATAGGGCATTAACCCAATTGATTGAAAGAAAATTTTTGAAACTTGCTTGAAATTCATACCTTTTGAAGCATGTATTGAATTGATAACACAAGCTTGTGAGACTTGAGCTTATTGATGTGGTTACATTTTATAACCACTTATTTTCCATTCTTGTGTGAAATTGTTCTCTTTCCATGATTGTGATCCTTAATTTGCTTGATTCTATATGTCCACTTATTTCTTGTGTTTGTGCATTTATATGATTGAGGCCATTATCTCATTTGCCACTTACCCAAATAGCCAACCTTTTACTCTCCATTGTTAGCCAATTTTGAGCCTATGCTTAACCAACTCATTCTTATTTTAGCTCATTACAAGCCCAAGGCGAAAAACCAATGAGAAGTCCTTGTTTGGATCTTTGAATAGCCTAGGCTAGTGAGAGTGTGTATTATTCAAAGTTGGTGAGGCTTGGGAACGTGGGATAGGGTAAAGGGGACAATACACTTTTCTGTTTAGAAATTGGGCACATATTCATGTATTAATCAAATGTAGAGACCTTATGCATTGATGTTCTTGTATTTAGTTTGAAAAAAAAATATATATATGAAATGATGAAAAGAAAAATAAAATGAAAGAAAAAAAAAGAGAAAAAAAAAAATAAAAAGGGACAAAATGCCCCAAAGTGAAGTCAATAAAAAGGAATCAATGCATAGGTGTTGTGAATCAAATACGAATGCATGAGTATGTAAGAAAAAGTGAAGAATGGGTAGTTAGAATAGCTTGCATTTGTATAGGTCATTAAATAGGTTAGGTGGGAAAGTCTATGCTAATCAAAGATTCAAATCCTAGTCCACTTGACCATAAATGACCCTACCTTGGCCCTAACCCCATTACAACCTAAATGAAAGACCTCATGATGAATGTATGCACGCATTGAATAAATGTTGATTGTTAGAAGAAAATCAAATCTTGGAAAACATGATTAGAAGAGAATTGAGTGGATTAACCCTTAAACACTTGAGTGAATAGAGCGGATACACATCCGGTGAGGGTTCAAAAGTTCAATTACATGCATTTCACCTATATTATCTATATTCTTGCAAGATTGAACTCCTTTTAACAATTCAATACAATTGTGGTTTGGACTTAGTCCTTATTACCTAGCTCTTGTGCTTACACATGCTCTCTTG
>NC_029791.2:92488387-92492069 GCF_000816755.2 Arachis ipaensis
TGTTAGATTTCATTCTTGTTGTTGATTTACTATGTTTTTCTTTTGTGCCTTCCAAGTGTTTGATGAAATGCTTGGTTGGATTTTAGTATAGGTTTTGTATCTCTTGGCTTTGGTAGAGTAATTAGTGACACTTGAGTTATCTAATTCCTTTGTTGATTGATAATTGGAGAGATTGCTAATTGGTTTGGAGTGCACTAAAGCTAGTCTTTCCTTGGGAGTTGGCTAGGACTTGTGGCTCAAGTCAATTCATCCACTTGACTTTCCCTTAATTAGTAAGGGTTAACTAAGTGGTAGCAATGAACAACTCTCATCACAATTGAAAAGGATAGGATTTATAGGATTTCTAGTTCTCACACCTTACCAAGAGCCTTTTATAGTTGTTAGTTTATTTTCATTGCCATTTACTTTTCATGCAAATATCCAAAACCCCAAAATAACTCATAACCAATAACGAGACACTTCATTGTACGTCCTAGGGAGAACGACCCGAGGTTTAAATACTTCGGTTTATAAATTTTAGGGGTTTGTACTTGTGACAAACAACTTTTTGTATGAAAGGATTAGTGATTGGTTTAGAAACTATACTTGCAACGAGATTTCATTTGTGAAATTCTAAACCGTCAAAAATCCAATCGTCAACGCTCTTGCCTTTCAGTCACTTGATTGATGGCTTGAGTGAGCTGGGAGTATTGCTCCTGTTGCTACTCCATTTGTTGCTTCTGCCACTCTGATAAACCACTATTTTATGGTTTATAATGTGTTTAATTGTGTGGTTTTATCATGATCTTTACCCACTTATTCATATGATTAGCATGCATTTATATTTCCTTCCTAAAATTATTACATGATTGAAAACTTACTTCCTAGAGACTTTTAATTATGTATTTTAATTCTCCTTTATTCCATTCGATACCGTGATCTGTGTGTTAAGTGTTTCAGGCTCTATAGGGCATGAATGAGTTGGAGATTGGAAAGGAAGCTTGCAAAAATGGAAGGAACACAAGAAATTAAGGAGATGACCAGCGAGAAGTGACGCGGCCGCATGGCTCACGCGACCGCGCGGATTGGAATAGCATAAGTGACGCGGAGGCGTGGACGACGCACCCGCGTGGCAAAGCAAAACGCCACATGACGCGTCTACATGAATGACGCGATCGCGTGACATGCGCGATCTGCATAATCTGCAGAATTCGCTGGGGGCGATTTTGGGCCCTGTTTTGACCCAGTTTTTGGCCCAGAAAAGCAGACTAGAGCCAGAGAACATGCAGAAACCAAAAACAACATTCATTCTACACATTTTTATTTTTTTTGATCTAGTTTTACTCCTCCTCTAGGTTTTCTCTCTACACATTCATAGTTCTTAGGATTTTTATTTTCTATTGTTCTTTGCATTGGGATATCGAGAAGAGTTATTACCTCATCAAGACTTCGTCATTCTAGTTCGTTTTCTTTACTTGGCTTTACTCTTCCATGTCCTTTAATTTACTCAATTTTATTATTGGATTATTTTAGAATTTATTAATACAAGAGTTACTTTTATTTTTAATTGATTCCTTTGAGTTTTATTTATCATGTCTTTCTTTAATTCCTTTTCCTATGTTATGAGTTCTACATTCAAAATGAGCGAGTAGTTCCCTTACTTGATGGAGAGTTGATTGAAAGGAACCCTTGAGTTGGAGTATTCAAAGGAGAAATTATAATTGGGTTCATTGTTGGATGGCTCTCTAGTCACTAACGCCAATCCTTCCAAGTAAGCGGATTGGGACTTGTGAGTAGAAACATCATTCCAACTTGTTTGACTTTCCCTTATTTAGTAAGGGATAACTAAACAGAACGACCTTCAATTATCAATTAATCTTGAGAGTACTGCAACAAGAATAGGGCTTCCAACTAATCTACTCCCAGTCAAGGCTTTTATTCAAATTACTTAATTTCTCCAATTTAATTTCCTGTTTATTCAACTCAAACTCTTTCTGAAAATATCTGATTAATAAAATAGCACACCTTTCTGCAACTCGTTGGGAGACGACCTGGGATTCATACTCCCAGTATTTTAATTTTTGTGACAACCTTTCTAAATTGATAAGCGGATTTCTGGTTGGTTAAGAACTATACTTGCAACGCACAACTTATATTAATTCTTAATTAGCCAATTTTCGCCACATCAATTTTTGGCGCCGTTGACGGGGAGTTGCAATAGAGTGCTAAAGTTATTAATTGGATTTTATTTATTTGCATTTTATTTTATCTTGCTACCATGAGCTACTTGTTTCTTTCGTTAGATGACGCGTTCACTTCCTGATCCAAGCTTGCTAGTATTCGATCCTGAGATTGAAAGAACTATTTCACGAATAAGGCAAGCTCGGTGTCGGTTAGTCCTCTCTGAGGGCGTATCTGAAACGTCACTTGAGAAAGAAACTAGCCCCCGTTCTACTGATTTGGTTGATTTACGTGCAGGTAACATGGCAGCAGCTAGGAGAGTTACTATCCAGGAGGCTGGAGCCCCTGATTTTACAATGCAACCATTTCAAGCGCATCACCCAGCGGTGGCTACAAACTTTGAAATAAAGACCGCACTGCTCAATTTGATGCCCAAGTTTCATGGTTTGCCTGCTCAAGAGCCTATCAAGCACCTGAGAGATTTTCAAGCAGCCGGTTCTACTGTCAGGCGTGATGGTGCAGATGAAACTTCAATTTTGCTGAAAGCTTTCCCGTTTTCTCTTGCGGAATCTGTGCTGATTATAGCCACTATACTGATGAGTATCCGCAGCTCCAACAAGAAGACAACACCGTAGCAGCCACTCATAACTTCTATGACCGCCCCAACCAAGGGTACAATCAAGGTGGTAACTACAACCATGGATGGTAGGACAATTATAACCAGAATTGGAGGGACAACAACAACAACAGAGGTGGTAGAGACAATCAGGGAAATCAGAGGTGGAATAATAACAACAACAGGTAGCAGAACCAGAACCAGCCTTACAGAGCACCTCACCTAAGACAATCCCAAGGACCACAGAATACCCAACAGCAGACCTCTCAAGTTACTTATCCTTCCTCATCTTCTAATGATGATTTACTACAATCCATTGATCGGAGACAACAGACCATGGAAAATAACATTAATGCCACTCTAAATAGTCTGAACGCTACTCTGCAAGCTCTTGTCTCACAGATTGGATCAATGAATAACTCCAATAACCAGCCTTTGAGCTCCAGTGGAATCCCCTCTCAACCATTACCCAATCCCAAGGGTGGCATTAATGCCATCACCCTACGGTCTGGAAGCACACTGCAGGAGAGGAATCAGGAGGAGCCAAGCCTACCAGAACACGCCTCAGCTGAAGAGGTAGTGGAAATAGAAGATGCTGAAGAGGAAGAGGACATACAGGACATAGCTGAAAAAGAAGAAGTTCAACCACAGGAGGAAGCACCACAGGGCGCAGATACCACAGAAGACACCACTCCTATCCCATTTCCACAACTTGCAAGGAAGCCCAGGAAGCAGCTGGAACCTGATCCCAAAATGATAGAGATATTCAAAAAGGTTGAGATAACTGTTCCTCTTTTTTATGTTATTCAACAGGTACCTAAATATGCAAAGTTTCTAAAAGATTTATGTATACATAAAGACAAAATTAATGAATTAGAAACTATTCCTTTAGGTAGTTCCATATCT